>NC_041367.1:7812644-7970144 GCF_900634415.1 Cottoperca gobio
AACTCTCTCGTCTTCCGCCCTTCCTCATACTCTCCAGACTCACATTTGATTCACCTCTTATTTTATTCTCCGTCTTCTCTCTAAGAGTTAATCGACATATCTTTCATCCCACATTACACTTGGCTCTCCTTTCTGCCCTACTTATTTTTTCTCCTCCCCCTGTTTCCATATCTCCTCCAGGGGAAGTGAAATGGCTTGGGGTGTAGGTCTGCACTTTTTCACATGTCCAGACGTTCAATTCTCTGCATTCCCTCCGATAACAAAAAACCCTAGAGTCTTTTTTATCCTTGTTAGCTTCTCTGTTTTTCTTCTGTCCTTCATGACTTCCTCTCTCTCTTCTTCTCTTCCTCTCTCTTTCCCTTCTCCCGACTCCTTTTTCAAATCCTCCCTCCTTTCTTTCCCTCACAACCTCTCCCTCTTTGCCTCACTCTGTCATTCCTCTTTGACAATGAATGATTTGTCAGAAGATCAGATCCATCCATTATGCGTGTGTCAAACTGAGAGGTCTTTATCATTTGTCCAATGACATCACACACCAAGTGACCTCCAAAACCTCGACACCCAAAAATGCTAAATTTAGCCCCAATCTGTAAATCAGATTTTGTCCTGTGTGGTACATTGTCTTGATTTATTTGGTTTTAGATTATTAAAAAATATATAACTGATTATGAATGAATGGTCGTCGCTTGATTTCTCCAAATAACCTGGTTTCTTGTGTGAATTAGTTCTTTTTCCAGCTGTCCATGCGACTGCTGTGCATTTCAAAATGTATCCAGACTCTTTTTGTTGTGCCTGCTGGTATCCCAGGAAATTAGGTTTGTATTGAACAATTCTGCATTTCACAAATTAGGTCCAATGTCAATTCTCAGACAGTGCAAGAAGTGGTGTAGCAAGGCAGAAAGTAAGGGTCTGGAGGTCAGGGTGGTGGATGGACAGGCAGTACCTCCGATTTCATTTCCTTTTCCATTACCATAATCCTGCCATATCCTTAATTATACTGCAGTTGCCAGGCCTCGATACATGAAAGGTTGGTGTGAACATATAATCCATGGCTGGTAAGGTATAACAATGATCTTCGAGACTTGATGTGCAACAAATGGGGTATTTTTGCCCTGGTATGTTTCTCCCAGGCAGTACTGGTAGGATTAGAGCCATAGCTGAAGAAGGCAGGATCTACATGGAGGCCAAAAGAAATACCTGTCTGGGAATCGCATTTCAGGGCACATTTAGCTTATAATGGACTTCAGTAAACAGTTTCAGCAACTGAGCTCTCAGCATTTCGTCAGCGATGGCGAGTAAGCTGGTCTGAATATTGCAGTGAACATGCGTCATGATAGATGCTGATTAAAAGAGGTCATTCTCAATAACACTTTAAGTGATTTATTATGTTATTTATCAGTCTGCACTGAGGGCTGTACCGCTGGATTATATATTAATCTTTTCTTCTTGTTATATTGCTGCTGCAGCCTTCCGATTAACCCCATAACTCATACAATTATGAAGATGGAGTACAATAAAAAAAGACCAGTGTTGGTGTGTGTCCATGTGTGTGCTGAATAAGCGCTGTTTGTATTCTAAAAGCCCCCCTCCCGTCTCCACGACATGTGGAAGTAATATCAGCCCGAATGTGTTCCTCATTAAAGCAGCGGCAACAGCGCGTATGAACATGGTCAGGATACACAGACAAATTAGCCCATTTCCCCCAACATGCACATGCACACACAAACGCATACACTTTCATGCACGCATACACACATCTATGTATGGACACCAAAACACATGTTGCAGTATTCAAGTTTTTATGAGCATGTGCCTGCCGAATACAAACACTGCAAGAGAGCCAAACAATCAACAATTTAACTGTGTGTTTCGTAGTGTTACTTGTTTCTTTATAGCAGACAAATGAATAAAGCTAGGCTACAGAAATGTGTGACTGAATGTGTAGGAATGCGCTGAATATTATGTTGATGTTTGTGTGTGTATGTTTGAGCCAGGCACAGAGGACTTGATGTAAGAAAGATTAGGAGAATCACACTGCTTCAGCTCTGCTTATTTCCCTGGTGTGTGTGTGTGTGTGTGTGTGTGTGTGTGTGTGTGTGTGTGTGTGTGTGTGTGTGTGTGTGTGTGTGTGTGTGTGTGTGTGTGTGTGTGTGTGTGTGTGCGTGCGTGTGTGTGTGTGTGTGTGTGTGTGTGTGTGTGCGTATTCAAACGGAAGGGTTTGGCTTCCGGCGTCCTGATTGGACAAAGTCTCAGGAAAACCCCCTCTAGTCTCATTCAATGTTGTCACACTTCTTCATAAACCAGCTAATAAACATCACATGATTTGTACTTTTGCGGATGTAAGTTTAATTTTATAGATGTGTGTGTGTGTGTGAGTGAGTGAGTGAATGAGTGAATGAGTGAGTGGGAAAGAGAGCCAGAGAGCGAGAGAAACTTCAGTATCAAGATGTATAACTTTTATTAACTGTTTATGAAGGCTGGATTCTGAGTGACACTTGTTAAACATTGGCGGTATGGCTATGTCTTATGGGTCTCGTATAAAATGTCGATATTTTGGCAGATTTATCGAGGCAGTGGTGCACATACCATATATGTGCTTTCATACCATTAAACTTGGCACCAACTCAAACACCCACACACACATTTACTCACTCACTGTCGATACTCAGTGTGAGGAATGTTTATATATATAATAATAGTGATAGGTGTGTGTGTGTGTGTGTGTGTGTGAGTGTGTGTGTCTCTCTGGAAGGGTGTTTTTGTGAGTACATTTGTGATACAGGGTGAGATTTAATCTTGCCAGAGCTGCTAAAACAGAAAGACAAAACACATTAATGATGGACTAAATGTCCATTTAAGGTCTTGTGTCTTCATAAATTCTAGATGGAAAAAGAAGGTAAATTAAGAAACAATATACACTTTTGATCTCCGTTTAAATATAGGGATATAGGGATGAGTCCCTCCTGGAAGTCATTCATAGTGTTGCACTAACCTGTTCACGTGACAAATGACAGAAATACTTGAAAAATCCAATCACAGCACAGAAAGGGAGGGGAGGGGCTTTCTGAAGATACTCTACAATCAGACAGGAATTTCTGAAGGAGTATACTGACCCCTTAAAGGGAGTCCACAAACTACACAACGTGAACCACTAGTAGGGGTAAAAGTCTGCACACACATATGGCAATGTCAAACTTCAAATTAGAAATTGGAGAATGTCATTTTTTTATTAAATATAAACAAAATAATCCATCAAAGAAAATGACTGTGTAAAGATCAATTTTCAGATATGGTCCCGAGCAGGGCAAATGCAACAGACGCTCACTGAATTAAGCAACGAGATCTGATAATAATGTTGTTGTTGTTCAGTGAAGCTTAAAGAGCTAACAGGTTGAACCTGCTTCAGACAGACCGTGAGAACGAGATGCAAGAAAAGAAAACATAGAATTAGAGAATGATTGGTATTGGTAAAAAGAGAAACTGAGTGTGAAAGACAAATATTGTCAGAGAACAAAAGTAAGGACTGGTTAATTGTTAGTGGTGAAGAGAAGGGTTTGGGCTGGTGTATAATTAATCCTGTTGTTCGCTGCACTTTTCTTTTTTCATTCCATCGTCTTTCAATTCTTCCATCTATCCTCACCCAGACAAGCATGAAGAGATGATCTAAAATGATCTAGCATCAAGGGACTACAACTGCAACCCTGTGTGGTACAACGACAATAAATTAACCTTGAACTTTGACCTACTTTCACACCGCAGCAACCTTTTATTCCACCAATTTTTCACCTAAAGGTCAGTTTACTTGTCATGGTTGGTACTATTCAGCCTGTGAAAACAGTATAATGTCCTCTGTGGCTCTCAATGGAGCTTTGTCAAGTCTGAAAAAATAACCCTACCGATGTCATCAGGGTTATCTTGGCTTGGGGCTGGAGGCTACTCACTTATAACAGAGAGCCTGTGACTCAAACTGGGGGGGGGGGGGGGGGGGTGAAGTTTGTGGACTTTTACACAGCATGGAGTGTCTAACAAAGATATGCTATTTGTTGAATTATGGGAAATGAAGGGTCTTGTTCTTTGGTCCACACATGCAACTAAAAGTCAGGATATCTCTGCCTCTCCTGCATTTATTTGGATGATTCTGCTTAGTATGAAAACAAAGTCATAAATCTTCCTTTCCCCCCCTTGAAACACCTCTACAGTTGTGTTCCACAGACCTACAACGTCTACAAAGTTGACCGTTACACTGGAAAACCTCCCAACTCATTTCCAGTGGGTTGACTTTAGTTTGCAAACGTAGAACCAACTATTTGAAGATGATAGAAAAAGCACATGTGTGTATTGATCTAATTTGGATTGGGTTGTAACAATGGGATATGTATTGCAGACTCTGTGAAAGGGGCTTTGGGGAAAGAGAGCACTATATCGCTCCTCTGAGAGTATTTTGTCCCGTACAGACAAACCTACACACAGTTAGTAGGGGGTAATGGTAAGAGCAGGAGCTCTGGGGTCTACATTCAGTATGCCTGGTTTCCTACGTTTAATCACATTTGGGAAACAGGCCGAAATCCCTCTTTCCTTCCTCTATATCTCTGCCTCTCTCTTACTCTGTGTGTATCTTTTGCTTTTCTTCCCCCTTTTCCACTCTGGTTTCCCTCTGTTTTGGTTGATATACTGTATTCAATATCTGGAAAAGCTAGTTAAAATCTGAATTTCTCATTTTTAGCCTTATTTTACCCCTTGTGCTTTCCAACACTTTCCACCACTCACCTTTACCACTCACCTTTACTACCATTGCTATTTTTTGTTTCCTTACAAATCATTTCCCCCTTCCCCTCCTCTCTCTCTCTCTCTCTCTAAATCTGCAATCTGGTTTCTGTCATCTGGTTTGTGAGGAACATTTGTTTTCTGTGTATAATGCCCCACCATGTAAAGGACCCCCTCTCCTCCCCTTTGGACAGTCTGTTGTACTAAATACAATGCTAAATGCATAGCTGTGATACCTTACCCTGCGTTCTCCTATAGAGTCTGTATAGAGGGAGGGGCTGGGGTGGTGTTTTTATGTTTTTGTGTGTGTGTGTGTGTGTGAACAGAACCCAGAAGCTGATATGAATTGTAAACCTTATGGTCACTGTTTGAGAAAGACAGACGAGATGGACAAGTTGACAGGCAAAACAAACAGAAGGCAAGGACTGGATGTGACAGAGCTCAATAATTGTGAATGTGTGCACAGAAAAGAGAGGAGGGGTGACAGGTTTTATAGCCGCGTCTGGCTAACTGAGTTAATGATCAAACAGACGCTGGAGTCTCACTCACTCTCAGTCTCCCTCTCTATCTAACAAGACAGGGGCACTCAGCCTAGACTAATGCCGCCTTTCTCCTTCCTCTTTTGTCTTCCCGTTCTTCTTTTTATGAGTCTGTTAGCAGCTTAATTAGTGGCAAAAGTGAGTTTGAGGTAGGGAGGACAAGGAAGAGAGTAAGAGAGAGAGAGAGAGAGATCACTGTGATCATTAACAGACACACTAGAGTTATTAAACTTGTCGCTGCGCCACCCTTTCCTTTCCTGTCCCCCTCCTCTAGGCCATCATTTCTCACATGTTCTTCCTGTGACATTCGCTGTGTACACATGAGGACACAGGTTATTGGGATATTCAAGTTAAGGCAGGAAATCAGCTGCTTTGCAACATCCTGGTTTCTGTAAAGCCCACTTTGACATGCAGCTGCTCAGCAATCCGACCTCTACCATCATATATGTTTAAAACAAAACTGACATAAGTTTATAAAGTGATATACGACACTGCAGGATTTATTTCTGGTCAGCTGTGGACGTGTTGTGTTTAAAGTATTACAGCTATACGTAATGATCTTATTTTTCATCCTGACTAATTGGTGTTACAGAGATACTTTGTCACGCACGCTTGTATAAAACTAGTTTGACACCTCTGTAAGCCGTGTATATGCAAAGCATCACATTTTTCCATCAGAAATGTAGGTTTCAACCAGAATAAGACATAGATTATTGTTTGGTATTCTAAAACCTATTTACTTAAGTGCATTGTTTGTCCCCTCTTGAGCTTCTTATTAGACCTTTAATCATTCAACATGCAGAACTCTACAGTATGTTATGTCACAAAGACGTGCAGATACATAACATCCTAAGTTACACCAGCAGCCTGTTCTCACATACCTATACATGCCCTCTCTAATCAATGCATAACTTAATTATTCATAACTCAAGTCATTTAAAACATTAATAAACTACATGCCTACATTCAGTTTATAGCAGTTAATTTGTCCTTTTGTTATAAGAATCATATGACGGCTCGACATGATTATAATTGGGAAAAAGTTGCTCCACAGGTTGCCATCTGAGTCAGGCTGATTATGGCTGGGGAGCGTTGGGGCACTTGACTGTATTCTGGCACCGGAGGATGAAATGTGAGCAAGCTTTGCCTCATATATGCCTGCCAGATAGAGGTAAGGTGAATTGCCTCAGGTTCGCAGCACTCATTCTTGCTTTGGGTGCAGTCTTGGCTTTTCAAGTCAGATCAGTGTAAACGGTGTCATTCATCGCAAGCTAACATGGGAATGAATAGCTGTGACATTGAAACAAAAATAAACTGGCGTCACTTAGTTTTTCACATCAGGTGGGTTTCCTTAGAAAAAACTAAAGTATGTGTCAGCCGCAGGTGGATCCACATCAGCGTTGAGTACTGGATTTACTTAATGAGCCGAACAAAGAGCGTCATCTGGATCTATGGTCAGAGTTAAAGAACCTGGACGACCAGCCAGTACATAAAAGCAATTTAAGAGTCATTTTTTTCGGGGGAAACTACGCTCTCATGATCCAGTCTGTTCCATTCACTCTTTCTCCATCCTTCATCCTCTCATCTCTTTCTCCCCCTACTTTTCCGCTCTGCAGGATACCAATTGGCCAGACCACCTGTTGCTGTTGGCGACAGGGCCCTGACAGGAGAATGTGATTGGACGGCAAGGTCGTTAACCTCCACATACAGAAAGTGGTGAACCCTGGCAGGAGGGGTGATGAGGACACACACCGCCTTAATGAACACAGACACACACACACACATACACCCCCACTGACACTCACAAATACCCCCACAAACCAAAATTATACACACCCCACGGACACACAGACAAACACACACATTTAAAGGCACTCTCCCCCTCCCCTCCTCCTCTGAAGGAACGTTTAGTAAAACAGCGATCGGCTCTATTGAGGACCAGTCTCTTTTCTCCTCTTCTCTTTGTCCGCAGCTGATTGGCAATTTGTCTGGAGATGAATTAGTTAGCTGGTTTCACAGGAGAGGCTGAATGGAATAAAGGCCTAAAAGCCAAAGAATTAGAGAGCTAGTTAAGAGAGAGGGAGAAGCACAGAAAGAAGAGGGGGAGTTAAAGAAAGGGAGAGAGCGAGTGAATACGAGTGTTGAGTGAAATGGTGGATATGGCAGTCTAAAGGTTCAGAGCATGGACGGAGTGCTTCAGGCAATTAAAACAGCTCGCTGCTCCTCTGGTCCTATTGTCAGGGGTGGAGGGCTTTTGCATACCTCAAAGCTCTAACGATGTTTTCTATGGCTCCATAGGGCTTACTTTCACTGTGGCTGAAAGCAAGTGTTTTAATCTAAAAGCTCTGCAGCAAATTATTTGGAGACCTCTTGAGTTGTAACATGTCAGAGCTAAAATAATATGATGGATTAAAAAGGAAGTACAAATGAAAAGTATACGCTGACAACTTTAGAATTGAAGTCTTGGTTAGCCTTACAGTTAAACTATGTTAACTACATCACCTGCAACATAACATAACATAATACAACCCAGAAAATGTAATTTACATTATGTTTTATCTGTGCATCTTTACGACAACGTGACGACGTGAAGCAATCCGCAGAACTTTCCTTGTAGTCATGCTTGTTGATGTTGACGTTTGCACAGGTGTTCACAACATAGGCAGATTCCACACATCTTTACGATTTATAGCCTGTTTCTACTTTGTGCAACAACAGCTTTGGCTCGTGTTGTAAATACAACGCATACATTATAGTATAGTACCATCCATCGTCTACCGCTTATCCGGGGTCGGGTCGCGGGGGCAGCAGCTCCAGTAAGGAACCCCAAACTTCCCTTCTCCGGGCCACATCCCCGCGGTGGAGAGGTTTGTGTGTCCCTATGAACCTGAGAGCTGTGTTGTCTGGAGCCTTGTGCTCCTGGTAGGGTCTCTCAAGGCAAATTGGTCTCAGGCGAGGGGCTTGTAAATTATGTCTTACGTCTTATGTCTTGTATAACTGCCTCTGTTTGGATTCTTTGTTCCCTCAAAAGTTAGCACTGTCAAGACAGCTTGCTATGTCAACAGTACACATTCGAGTTACCTTCAAAGTCAAACTCGAACTCCAAAAAATATGCACGACTTCTACAGCTCTTCGACCTAGTTAGTGAATCCACTGACCCAACTCAAGTGTACTGATCCAATTCCAATATAGCCTGGTACATATCTACTGATAGATACGATGTGCTAGATTTGAAATCTTCATTCATATTCATATTCAATCTTTTCGAGGTCAGGCCTACATCAAATGTCATAAGAGTTGCTTGTCGTTAAAGGCTATACGAGCATGTGAATTTACTGTCACAATACGCTGCCTACACACACGCACGCACACACACACACACACACACACACAAACACACTTCCGTTGGGATGTCCCCTATTCTGTTATTTTGGCACGGTTGAGAATATAAACCTTCCTGACAGACAATGGCACATCCTGAAAGGCTGTATATGATATCCTCTGTCTCTGTTTCACTCCCATACACTCTCACACACAGACATAACATGCACGCACACACATACAGTACATTTCCGCTGGGATGCCATCTTTTCCCTTGTTTTGTGACAATTGACACTACAAACCCTCCAAAGAGACAATCGCTTAAAGGCTGGACATTACGTCACGACACACAAAAACACACTGTTGCACGCATAGGCAGATAATATAAGAGCATACGAGCAGCAGTCGGTGTACTCTTGATTTTAAATGGGTAAATATAATACATGAATAACAAATCAAATGCTGTGAGATTAAGTTTTTTTTCTGTCTTGTTGAATCACAGCCAAGCACACCAAAATCAGTCAATCATCATCCTACTCAGCGTGTGTGACCCGTACTTGTGGAAGTACGTGTGTGTATTGTTTTGATAAGTTTAGGTGTATGTCACACTGTCTGTGCTGGGTCTGTTAAGTGTTAAGTGTTGAAACTCTAATTACATGTTTCTCCATGGTGGAATTTGATTTTGTTCTTCTCTCCATTGCTCTGTGTTTCTGTGTCTACATATGAGTGGTAGTAATTGCACAGGTACATTTTTCAGATGTCTGCCAATGGACCACCTCATTGGGGCTGTCAGCACATACAAGGCCTGAAAACGTACAGCGAGAGCGAGAGAGGAGGAGGAGAGTGAAATTAGATGGGTATAGTGTGAGTGAGGAGATAGTATGAAGGGACCAATGTCTTAAATGGATAGAGAAAAATGTAGAGGTGAGATTGATGACTGAGAGACAGGATGGGAGGGAGATGGAAGAAAGAGAGAGAAAGTAAGGAGGAAGAAAAGAAAGAAGAGAGACAAAGCGGCAGGGTAGTTTAATGGAAAAGCACTTCTGTCATCAAGGCTAAAGCCCAAGAAATATCATACACATCCCTCATTGTCTATGGATTAAGCACAGACACACATAGCCCACACACATGCACAGATGCACATACTTGAACATACACACACACGTGCCTACACTCTTATATGCTCGGCAACCCAAACAGGTGCACACATGGAACATTTCTCATGGTCAAATTACGATGGTATGTCCTTATTTTAGCCAACCTCTGCTCCCTCTGCCTCCGAGGCATGTTTCCCAAAAAGTTTCCAGGTCAACTCAGTCCACAGAATCGTGTTACTCCTATAATCTTAAACAACCAGGGGAAGGGACTCACTACTATTTAATTGGTTGGTTAGTGCCATGTGTGAGATGTTACTATCTCAACTCATGCAGAGAGATGCAGTTCATTCAGCCTCCTAGATTCAAAGTTCAAAGTGATGAGTCATTTGTAACCCAATGCACTGAACTGAAGTATGCATATGCAGTCAGTCAAAACACAGTCAAGCAGACAAATAGTTGGGCAAGCACCCAGAATCCCACAGAACCAGACAGAGCAGACCGACTTCAGCTACATTAAAAGGTTGTCGCTTGTACAATGTGTGTGTGTGATTATTTTCCTTCAGTCCGTGCATTTCTTGAGAGAAGGGCTGGATCTTCCATCCTTGGGTATCTGGAGCAGTGACCTATTTCTATGTGACTGATTAGAATATTGTGTTAGCATCTCCGTAGGGTTGCCCGTTTGTTTCAAAAAATGTGGTTGTTTCACAATCTTGGATAGATTCGGGACGGACTTTATTTCCCAAGACAGGCTCCAAAACATTGTCAGTCCCAAATTTGAGGAATGTAGTTCATACCATGGAAATTAGGATAATGTACATGTACTGGTGTCATTGACAACATGCTGACAAGGGATTGGCTGAAATGTTCTGAGCTGTAATTTAGCAACAATGTAAAGTAAGGCAATGTGTTGTAGGACAAAGGGAAAGAAAAGACCAGAAGGGCTGTGAGTGTTTTCTCTCTCTTCTCCTGTTTGGCCTGTGTGTGTTTCTGTGTCACTGTGTCTTTGCTGTATGGAGAGCAGTCAGATCAGATAATCTCTTTCACTGGCTCCTCTCCTGTTTCTCACATTATCATCCATTATCCCTCCATCTCTCCTCTCCTCCTTTCAGACCCTTTGTCATCTCTGGCCGACTCCCCCCTTCTGTCTGCCCATCTGACTCTGTGCCTAAGAAAAACTCTCACATTCTGCTGCACAATAATATCTCCCATGTGCACTCATTCTCTATTTCCTTTATATGCACACCTATTTACTACCATGCTTTGTTTCTGTTTCTCACTTATACTGACACACACACACACACACACACACACACACACACACACACACACACACACACACACACACACACACACACACACACACACACACACGGACTCCTTCTCTCTCTCCCTCCAGCTTCTCTGTAGGAAACAATGCACAGGAATTGGGTGTGCAGGGTGTGGAGGGAGGTAAAGTTGCTTTTCAGAGATGTCAGGGACATCCTGTTACACACACACACACACACACACACACACACACACACACACACACACACACACACACACACACACACACACACACACACAAAGAGGATGTTGGCTGGACAATGGATAGGTCTCAGGAGTTTTAGTGTGGAAAGGGGCCCTTCCATACCTTGCTTTCCACTCCCTACACAATATTCCCTGCTCGGTTGTTAAAGCGTTTCTTTCCAGCCTGCTATACAGTATATCTTGTTTTATAACACATGTAGAATTTCAATAACACACATTTCACAATATGACATATTTAAATGACCGTAACACGCCTTAAGGTCTTTCCGACCTCGGTTAAGGCAATACAACAGCAGACTTCTTCTACACGCTTGTATGGGCCGGTGTGTGTTTGAATGCAGGGCAGGTGTATGAGTGTGTGAATGAGTCTTTGTGTGCTCTCCGTTGGGAAGCAAAGCAGAGACAGAGTCAGAAGTGCAACCACGGGGTGAAGAGTTCAGAGAGAGAGCAAAAAAATAAATAAAGAGGAAGAGAAAAAAAGAAACATAAATCTAAATATGTAATTTAAACTAGTTTGTACTATACGTTGTCCAACCATGTCAGACACTTCAGCCAGGTCATTGAGAACTTTTGGAAACTGGAAAGTCAAAAGTGCAGCAGGGATGGCATTATTAAAAGGGAAAGAGTTGGTATCAAGGAGACAGTGAGGCTCATATCTGAAGAACTGTAGCAATTAGTTATTGTGTTAATGTGCTGCTTTTCTTTGTCATATGATAATGAACTAAATGTATTTAAGTTTGGACTGTTGGTCAGGCAAAAAAAAAAGCAATGTGTCATTGTGGCTCAAATGTGATAGGCATTTTTCACTTTTCTTTTAAATTTCATAGACTAAACAATGAGTTGTTAATCACGTAAACAATCAGCAGATTATTTCAAATAATTGTTAGTTGCAGCCCTAATTTGAACCGCACAAATTAAAACCATAAAAGAATAAAACCTTCGCCGTTACATTACAAATGACGCTGCCACAGATGTTTTTCTCAAACATTTAGAAGAACAGCACACAAGGTGATGGTAATATAGAATCAACCCATGTTATATGCATGGGTTACCTGGCTAATGGGTTTAGATTGAAGTGTTTGTTTGTTAGCTTTAGAAGTCTTTCCTCGTGCACCCTCTCCACCATGCAGTCACAACGTTCCACAAGCTGCTTCACATGGTTCACAGTTTGGACCCTGTGTTTGCTCGAGGCCCCCTAGATAAGAGTGGAAACTCGGGTAGAGAGTCATACCAGCACATAATTACCAAAACACATCATTATGAGGTTTTGTTGCCTTTATTTAAAACTTCTGCCGTGTGGAGGGGTGCGACATGGAGATGAATGGAGCCAGAGATGAGGAGAATGCAGAGAGAAAAGGAGGGGAGGAGCGATAGAGAGGGAAGGAGCAGTGCCAGGTGCTATTGTCCTGTCTGTCAGTTGCTGGAGGGGAAGAACAAAGAAAACTGGTGGGCTGCGGCGTATCACATGTCTGTCTCACTCTCTCTGCCTCTTTGCTCTATTATTCACTCGCACACTCAGTACATTCACTCTGGGAGATGTTTGACTCCTTTGCATTTGTCCTCTCTCCCAACCCCCACTCTATCTTTGTAATTCTTCATCTTTTACGCCAATCATGCCCCCCCCCCCCGTACTACGTCCCTTGTTTACCCCCTACACATCCAGATCCAAACTCCCTTACTTAGAAGCAGGTGGGATTAGAGCAGGTGGAAGGCGGCCTTATAGGTGCAGGAAGAAGATAATGGCAGCAGGAGGAGGAGGAGACCCCCGACTACCCCCAGGTAAAGAGGTCACTGCAAGGCCAGAACACCTCACACCTGTCCCTTGGCACCAGGGAGGGGTGGATAGAGAGGAATGGGGGGAGCGACACACCTGTCCCCTGGGGAACTCGCCATTGGAGGAATGAGCGACGAGCTGAAAGGAGAACGGGGAAATACGGTAGAGAAACACACTTGACCCCTGACCTTTAGGTGGAGTCAGGTGGGAAAGGGCATGTGTGTCTTTTTTGTAAAAGTGGAGACTAGTGGAAATCTTTCATGTGACAATGTTCTGAATACTCCTGAGGGGGAAGCATTGTCTTTTATCCTTTTATTCCACTGACCGTCCAGCTGTTACTGCACCATCTAACTGCAAGGTGGCCTCTGTCATCAGCAGGCCACCCAGATACGCAACATGGAAAGCTTTATGGGATGAAATGTTTAGCCAATGAGTCCATTGTTATGGTAACAAATCAGTGCTCGGAGAGTCATACACTGGACTACTGCTAATTTCCATGACATAACTATGAAACACTCTCTGTCAGCTTTCGCAAGTGTACCGGATAAATGGTCTGTGGACGGGGCCTATTTAAATGGGAAAGGCTCTACGAGTGCCAACTCTTACAGGTGTTAGAGGTCATGTCTTGTCTTTCTTCCTCCTTCTCCTCTCCTCTCCTCTCTTCTTTCCCTGCTTTTCTTCTTCATCTCCTTCTCCTCTAGTCTGCTTTGTTCTCTTCTCTTCTTATTCTGTGCTAAAGTCTGTAAAAAATCTTTGTGGGAGAATTTTCCCCTGTAAAGTTAAGGGAACATTTGTTGCTTCCAGAAACAGTCCAATAAAAACAGAGCTCTGCCTCGCTTTCTGTCATCTCTTGCTTTTGCTCTCTCGCTCACTTTTTATCCCCATGCTCCTCTGTTGCTCTTTCAGCTTGTCATCGCTTTTAACGAGGCTGACCGTTTTGCCTCTAATTCCAAAATGCTGAGATCCAGTGTCACACAGAAATGTAGACTTTGTTCTGAAGATGATGACCAGCCAACTTCACATCAGTGCAGGTTGTGTACATAATATGATGTCCGAGACTATATCGAGGCCATGTGTCCAAAGTGAACTTCTCTGAGGAACATTTTCTTTATGTGTTTACGTAATCATATATAAATAAGTAGGACGTTTTGAAGTCATGTCACACCATGTGTGTGTATTGGGGAGCCTCCCTTCCTTGTGAAAAAAAATATTTTAAGCTTTACATTGAATTAAGTAACAAACTCATTAACTTAAATGTTATAGTGGGGAAAAACAGCAGCATTGCATTGATATAATGATTGCACATTGTATTGAATGTATTTCTTGCTATGCATATTGCTTATCGTGCATTATTGAACATTTATTCCTTTGTATTTCTGCTTCATGTTTCACTTGCCTTCATATGTTCTGAATTTACATATTTGATGGATAAATGACTGGCCAAGGAACAAAAAGTTTAGCATTAGCCACATGGGTAACACACACAATTATAGTAATGTTGACTAATAGTCAACATTAGGCAGATATGTGAAAGAGATGTTCACCTCTGGCAGAAAGCATGGCAATTGGTACATAAGTGGTTTAATGTATGCTGAATCGAAATAGTTCTGGAGACATTGGATACGCACAATGTAACCTGCTAAAAATAGTTTTTGGGGGGTAGGGGTGATTCTGGCCCTATTTTGACGATTTCGCGCCTACATCAATTTGGGGGTTTTACAAATTGTCATGCTTTCTGCCAGAGGTGAACATCTTTTCTTAAATGTGTGACATATCCGCCCCACTATAATGTGCATTGTCCCTGTAAAAGATATAACAAAGATAAAGTAAAAGAAATGAAAGGTCATTTTCGAACCGAGTAAACTGCAATATGACAGG
The DNA here is from genome assembly GCF_900634415.1 of Cottoperca gobio. NCBI lineage: Eukaryota > Metazoa > Chordata > Actinopteri > Perciformes > Bovichtidae > Cottoperca > Cottoperca gobio. The sequence continues at coordinate 7,827,548 of NC_041367.1, forward strand.
TTAAAAAATAGGTTCCCTCATTTACTGTGAACCTAAAATGTTGCAGATACATGGATAACACAAATGTAACATCTCTGTAGAAACACAGCCTGGTTTCATGTGAGCTGTTGGATTACTACTTTGCTATCTGGTCTTTCTTTGAGGATCAGAGGAGGTCTTTGTCATGTTAATCCAGTGATTCCTGGCACTCTATTAACAGGCCTGTATCAGTCCGTACACACAGGGACACCTACCTCCGAGTTGATTAGTCGAGCCTTTTGTTCAGCTGGCATTACATGTGTTTGATGAGAAAAGCTCCCGCATTGTAGAGAGACTTTTGTGTGTGTTTGTACGTGTGTGTGTGTCCCCTGTAAGACGGACACAGAGCCCTCTTGTGGTACGTCTATCTCTGCCATTCCCTCCTCACTTTCTCCATCTCCTTTCGCATCAATTCTCACTGATTTATTTTCTGCCACGTCATGTGTAAATGACCCTGGAGATTCCCTTAACGACACTGCATAAGCAAAAGTCCTCAAACTTTCGAGCCGCACACAATAAATGACCTAATCTATATGTTATTTTTCATGGGTGAGATAAAAGGAAGGTGGATCTACTTACAGACATATTCAAAGCATTTAAAGCTCCATGTGTGCGTTTTTGTCCATTTTTTAAAGTGATAGTTCAAGTGTCCACCCTGTGCACAACATGGGTTTCTTGAAAGAGCAGTGTGTAGAATTTAGTGGCATCTAGTAGTGAGGTTTCTGTTAGCAACAAACTGAATACCCCTCTGCTCACATCTCTCTTTCCAAGCGTGTTGAAGAACTACGGTGGCCTTCAGGTAACGAATAAGACAATCTCTAGAGCCGGAGTTTGATTTGTCTGTTCTGAGCTACGGAAGAAGCATGGTGGACTCCGTGGAAGAGGATTCACTTCCTACATAGATATGAAGGGCTAATTCTAAGGTAACGGAAATGTTTCATGTGATTATACACTAATGAAAATATAGTAATATATTCCATTTCTGCGAATAGATCCCCCTTTAAAAAATTAAGATGGGGAAAAAAACATGTCAAAATCAGTTTTCTGCTACATTTAAGAATATTTAGCGTCTAATTGGTTGTTTTTTTGCAGCATATTAACCTACATCTATGCTAAATGTGTCGCTTTTATCACAAAATGCACAAATGTTGCCCATCCTACTTTTTGATGGGCAGATAACATGACTACCTCAGCTTTTTGTTGACAGGATGCAGTCTGGTGTTAACCTTTGACTCCTGCAACTGGGCTGCTAAAACCTTTTGACCTCATGCTTTGTTATTTCTTTTGTTTTTTCCTTTCCTCTTTCCCCTTGTTTTGCTACAGAATGAACAAAGTGAGAGAAATTTCCCAGATGGTGGAGACCGAAGAATATATTGTTTGTATGTTTTCCCTCTGCTACATACAATACGTCCGTCCTCTGTCGCTCACTGCTCAGAGTCTGTGTATACAGCGCTGCATCTCTCTTTAAGTTGTAAGTCTTTGTCCTTCCGTGTTTCTGTTTCCTCTTTCATTTTACAAGCTGTTAATCAATTTCTGGCATCATTGTCAAAGGCTGTTCCTCACACAGTGGATGTTCTGTCAAAGAAGATTGATGTTTGCTTGACACAAATGTCTTGTAATTGTGTCAACTACCATAAAACACTCCGAAGTTTGACCACCATATGGTTGTACTTTATGTTTCTGTATAAATGTGTGCAGTACATGAGTTTCTTAATCCAAACTAAATTAATCCAAGTTCTTTGCTTCTCATCTCGACTCAAAGCCCATTACGCCTTATTAGTAGCTGAAGATGATTTGAATGATTAGTGGGGCAGTCAGTTATATTTATTTGTTTGTGTGTGTGTGGGTTATCTTTGTTAAGTGCATTCATGGGAACGTGTGAGAGGTGTGTGTGTGTGTGTGTGTGGTGGTGGGGCGGTTTTCAGCTGATATTTAGACACCTTAGAGCTGAACTTTGACCTTAGCTGGATTGATCTGCAGCTTTGGTTTAGTATGCTCACCAATATTCTTTTGGGTAATCTACATTTTCAAACAAACTTTGCTTATTATTATATTTTTATCAATGTGTTTTAGGCTATCACTAATTGTAAAAGTATTGAGTGTAAGTCCACAACACTACTTGACAATCTTTTCTGAATTTTTTCGAAAGGTTGAAAAGTTCCTCCCAGTTGGTTAGAGAAGTATTATGGAAAAATCTATCTACCGTTCCCTCCAATACATAAAATCTCCCGAGTGTACAGGGTCAAACGGTCCTTATCTTATTTATACTGTGTGTGTGTAGTAGTAGTGTGTGGGTGTGTGAAGGCCATGTCAGGAATTTGCTGCATGAATGTGGGAGAGTATGTCTGAATGAAAAACATGAAATTACAGAGCTGAAATGACATGAAGTGTGTGTGTGTGTGCGTGTAGGGTGCATTAGTGTTCCAATTATTTGTGCTGGGAATGATTAGGCTCCTAGTGGGACTACAGGAATCCAGGGGTTATAGGTTACGTCTCCATACTCCCCTGTCCTACACACACACACCCACACACACACACACACACATACACACACACACACACACACACACACACACACGCACACACACACACACACACACACACACACACACACACACACACACACACACACACACACACACACACTCACACAAACTACAAACTCAAATACTCAGTGCTACTCTCAAGATCTAAGAAAAACAAAAGCAATAGGACAGGAGTATCTGCTGTTTCCAAAGCGACTAATCCTCAGGCCTCACCGTGGCAACATATATTGGTGTTGGGGGGGGGGGGCAGGTCAGCAAGTCCTGGTGCCGTTTGGGGTGAGGCTATACATGGAATCGGAGTTTCGGGCTTCCGGTGGAATCGCAATGCATGCTGGTGTGGCGGGCCTAGAAAAGTGACCACCAACTCTACAAGGGCCGCCATATTGGATTTCTTCTCTACGTGTTTACATTATATTTAGCTTATTCTTCAAGCGTGTTTACATTGTATTTGGCTAGTTTTTAGTGTGTAATCATCGCTCTTCTAGTTATGGGATTTGGACACATTGTGTGGTGAAAGGATGTTCGAGCAGTGGGAGAAAGCTACATAAATGGGCAGAATCTCATTGTGAGCTTCACGATTGCACTCGTTTGATGAAAAATTGCGACTGCAAGCCCCCCGTTCGAACTATTTCCATTTCCAACAGCACTAAAGAACAATGATAGAAGGCTAGCATGGACCAAAGCTGTAAAGAGACAGGATTACAATGGGAAGTCTTGGGAGCCCAAGAAATCTTTGCGGATTTGCAGTGAGCATTTCATGCGAGGAAAACCAAGAAATGAATTCCCTGTGAATACCCAGCCATCCTGCAATGTCAAGGGATCAGGCACTGAAACGCCAATCAGCATAACCAAAAGCTTAGTCTTTTCTTTTTCTGTGATGGAAAGTCTTTCGTTAGCTGTTGGTTGCTCCTCAATCTCTGATGCAGCAAACACCCTGGCAATAAGCTCCAGTTTTGTTCCTGAAACCTTTAAATTCCGCTTGCGGCAAAATACTTTCAAAGCTTCGACTTTCCACATCTGAACCTCATCATAAGAAAGGAGTTCAGAACTCATTGTAGAGTAGTAGGTTTGTTTACAACACGCTTGAAGAATAAGCTAAATACAATGTAAACACGTAGAGAAGAAATCCAATATGGCGGCCCTTGTGGAGTTGGTGCTCACTTTTCTAGGCCCACCACCCCAGCATGCATTGCGATTCCACCGGAAGCCCGAAACTCCGATTCCATGTATGGGATGTATGTGTATCTCTCAAACCTGAACAAGAGTTTGGCTAGCAAAGGTTATCAGCCCAAACACACACGTGTAGGAAACACAGTTAGGGCGGAATACTTTGAAAAGTACTGTGTGTGTGTTACAGCATGTGGGATGGTGTATATTCTATTGCTGCTGTTTTTAAATGAAACATGGAGGACTTTGCTCTTTTAACGCAAGAGGAGTACTTACATCTTCAATGGAAATAAAAATGAATACAAACTCTATTATCTTTAAATCATCAATAAAATCAAATATAAATTAAATTACCATTAATAAAACTGGTACCCTGAGAGGAGTAATGTGTCATAATATAAATACATTAGAACTTTAATAGCATTACTCATCGTGATTTATTTTTCAGAATTTTAAAATGACCATATTTTAACTTAAAGACATAATAAAACATGTAGTCAAGGAATCCTTGATAATGTAACTCATCTAATTGCACATTCTTATCCCGAGTACATGTAATCCGTTACTACCCGACCCTGCTAGGAAACACACTGTATGTACGCACACACTGATCACCAGGGCTCATGGTGTGATGCAGCAGTGCCTGAGATACACAAAGAAGAACTAGCACAGGTCAGTTTGAGGATGTGTGTTTTAAACGTATGCAGGTTGTTCTTCTTTTTGAACTGTAGGTGTGCGTATGCATTCAAGTCTCTGTAAACCAAAAAAAAAGGGGAAGTCACGGTTGCCGTAGCTGATGTCACGGTTGCATTGGGAATGGCGTTGAGTTTGCCCGTTGATGTTAAAAAGCACTTAAAAGAGTTTTGTCCTCTAATCTCAGGGCTATCAGGAACAATTTAAGACAACAAAGGTTAAAAAAAATGGCCTTGGCTTCTATGGTTACGAGAAATAAAATCTGTGTTGACTAAGAACTAAGGAGCAATGGCATCATTCTCCTACTGTGTTCAAACATTACCTGTCAAGTTGTAAATTATATATTTCCCCCTTTAAACAGAACGTCTGTTCACATAACTCATGTCCTGTCAAACCGTCATGTCACTGACGTTTGCTGCCGCCAGGTGTTGACAATGTACGGCCGTCCTTCTTTACAGACATGGTTAGTCTGCCTGTTAACCTCAATGTTTACGTCAGGAGCAGTGCAGGGTTGCATGAAAACACTGATGAATAGAGGCTTATTAGTTAGAGAAACATGCATTTAAAGGAGACATTGTGAACAGAAAGCTATGCAGATGCATCTGTTTAGGCTGTGTTCATCTATAGAATTCACTTTTTTATGGAGAATAACTACTATTACTATAAACCACCACTCATTATCAACATAGTACGCATTGTGTGTGAACAGTTTGAGTGTGTAGACATTCAAAATATGACAAGAAGTTTCATATCTAAATAGGATCATGGTCGGTGGACAGTTTAAGTGAAAGCTTGAATTTGAAACCCACGTTGTCATGCCAAATATTTAGCGTAGTGCATCTCTATGTGACTTTTGGATGAGCTACCAGGGTTAAGTCATAATGAGAGCATTTAAGGGGATACGTGTGAACATGTCCTGTAGCACAGCAGTGCTCAGATTAAGAGACATAGGGTTATAAAATAACAACTCGGTTTGTTTAGCACACGGAACAACCGTTGCTAGGGTGAACACACACACACACACACACACACACACACACACACACACACACACACACACACACACACACACAGTCAACGCACACAGAGAGAGCAGTAGGAGTTGTAAACTCATGTCATATACACTGTTAAGATATTATTAAATTTGTGGTAGTAAATTGTGTGTGTGGTTGTGTGAAAGTATAAATGTGTGTAGTGGCTGATTACAGTGAAACTCCAAATCCAAAAGTATTTGTAGTATTCAATACTCACCTTCTTTAGGCTGGAAAGGTGGCTGTTGAAAGTTGATAGATTATGACATAATCTGCGTCCATGATAATGATAGTCGAACTGCAACATGGAACACATATTCTCAGGTGAAAGTAGTGCATGTACTCATTATGTGGTGAAATATGCAAAATGCTGAGCATGCAGATCGACTTCAAGGAAATGGATTATACCACAAGAGTAATCTGAGACGTTGCTGTGGAAGTTTCAGTACTTTTCTTTCTGCTGTGAAAACTAGTAAGCCTTGAAATTCATCGTAACTGACATGAAATCAAACTGACCACAATTTATTACTTTAGTTTTAGAGGTACATTTTGCTCGATGATGCATTTTGTGCTCATATTCCCTTTTTCCTTTCTGTCTTTTTTTTATTATCTTTTTTGAATGAATGAATTTAGAAACGAGTAAGGAACGAATCAAGAACAACCTGATAAATAATAAATTGTGAATGAGTAGTTCCTGAATAACTATGATTTGAGGACTATTCACAAGCCACTCCTTCTTTAACTCTGAACCAAACTAGTAACAAATCATGCATTACTGATCACTTGATCATTAGTTACTCTTTGTGTGTACCCCAATTAAATTCATACATCATACTGACTATTTACAAAGTCCTCCCTCATTACTTTTACTGGGGAATTCACAATTGTTTCCTTAATAACAAAGCTAAAATATTTCAATCATCATATTAAGATCACATATATTCACATCTGTCGAGAAAGCAAGACAGAGACTCTCTAGCCTGGCGTCATGGGACTGACTTCAGATGACAGATGGAGGGAGGTGGGCTGGATTAGCGAAGCCTGTTGTAATTCCACCCTGTGATTGGCTGAGGCCATCAAACTCACCTGGCCAAGGTGTCTGAGAGGTGAAAGATGAGAGGCTTACATATCACCCATGTACAGGGAAATAAGTCATTACTAAGAGCATTAGAGATAAACAATGCTACAAAAAACATGCTCATATTGTGAACACACACATGTGATGGGCACAATTACAAATTCACACACACACACACACACACACACACACACACACACACACACACACACACACACACACACACACACACACACACACACACACACTTAACCCCCTGGAGCCAGAGGAGGTGGAGTAGGAGACACTATACCTGCAGGTATACCCCCCCTCCTCTCCTCGTCCCTCCCTCCCTCTGCCTTGTGGCTGTGAGCAGTTGTCCTTCTCCCGTCTTATTAGAAAGAAAGAGAAAGAGGATAAGTAATATGATACGTGAAAGTTAATACAGGTGTAGGTCATGGTAGTTTATCATGCATCTGTCATCCTGGACGGGGCAGGGAAAAAAACTGCAATCAAAGTCTCATTTGGTGTTGTTGAAAGAAAACCTTCAATCATACGTGTAATTGTGCCTCTTTCAGTCTATATAATAATAATGTAGAATCATGAACTAGGTCACAAAAGTCACAAAGCCTCATCTTGAAATAAATATGTGAATTCTTAAATCAAAATGGACTTCAACATCAGTGTATTTCCTGATTTGTGGAATGTGCAGAACGGAACATGGTGACAGTAAGTAAGTCAACAACGCCAAGAGACTAGTGGTCAGACAACGAACAACAATTTAGCCTTTTTATCTTTAGCAATTTGGAAAATTAAAAATGAGTGCACCCATGATATTCGTAATAATCTACACAGCTAGCTCTGTCCAAAGGTAACAAACATCCACCAACCAGGCTGACTGTCTGTAGACTTGTCATTACCGTGAGGTTGCAATGCAACCAGCCGGGTCTAGTCCTGCTCCCAGTCTTTATGCTAAGCTAACAGGCTATTGGCTGTAGCTTAATGTTTAATAGACATATTAATGTATAATTCTTGACAAACATGGAAACAAGCGTACTTCCCAAAATGCTGAGCTATTGCTCTAAAATTGATCCACGAAGTTAATCTGTAAACTGTGAAGGAACAGTTTGTGTAGTCATTTTATCGTGAGCTGTCATTTTCACATTTGGATAACCAGGGGGATGGTTTGAAACTTGTATAATTGTCTGACTGCTCGTGTTCCCTCAGCTATTAACCAGTGGTCGTACAATATCATCATAACTGATGGAAATGATGCCCAAAAATAAGGATGAACGTTATAATAGTAGAAATAGCTTTGTATTATACCCTGCGGTGTCATGACATCACAAGTTCACTAAAGGGGCGTGTCTGACTTTGCAGATTCTGTGAACGCCCTGGGGGATTTTCCAAATAGATCATATTATGCATCAGAAATTGGCTCATGGGTTATTCAGATTTACTACTACTGTTGCTGTGCAATGACCCTATAATGCCTTTATTAAATCTGACATCTGGACTCAATGTTAAAAGAAGCCGAAGGTTAGAAACAAAGAGAGAGACAAAAAAGAACCAGACAGAGAGACTTCAATAGTGAGCTACTTGTTTGATCAGCCAAGGGAACAGTGGTTCAAAAAAATGAGGCAGATGAATGTGTGTATGGGATAAAAGCAGAGAGGAGGAAAGAGAAAGTGAAGGAGGAAAAGAAAGAAACTGATGGACGTAGAGAAAGGTGAGAGGAGTGGAGAGTCATCTGTGGTTCCCATGGTCCGGAGAATGAACTGCTTGTGCTCACATGGTTGAATGTGTGTATGCGTGCGCATTTGTGTGTGTCTGTGTGTCATTAGAGTCCCCCAGAGCGCTGAGACCAAAGGGGTCTCACCGTGACACCTATTATCCCCCCGAAACATGACACACCACCAGGGAGAGAGACAGAAAGAGAGAAGGGGGGTGAAGCCCACTTGTTTCTTCCTACGTTAAAGTGACTGTTTGCCCGTGTGTCTGCATGTGTGTGTGTGTGTTGTGTTGAAAGTTTCCGCCTTCACCGGCATCTGCTGTGTGTGTTAATGTGCACACACTGTCTGAAACTGAAACTGCACTGTAGAGTGAGTTTATGTCTGTGCGTATGAACTCCCTCTGTGCATATTTCTGCGGTAGAAGGTGAAATGTAGCAGATCAATGCACTGTGCCAGGTGTTTGCCTTGGCCACACTTCTGAGGCCTTGACACACAATTTACAGCGTCCATGGGGAAATAGTGTAAGACTTTGGGGGGTTGTCTGTTTTGCATGAGGAATTAGAACAGTTTAATGGAAAGAAAGGAACATGTTCTTAACTTTTCTTTTGCTTTTTCTTGTGCCTCACTCTCACATGATTGTCCTAAAGTCATGAAACTATGTGCTAAGGCCCTGCACTTCCTTTTGCACTTGTAATTTCAATAATCCAGGAGCTAGATTTCTACTCTTGCACTCAGTCATTGCTAACACTTTACTTCTACGCCCCCTATTAAGCACTTATCAGCATTATATAAAGACTTAATAAATGGTTCATAACACACTATAATGCAGCTGTAAGCAGTGTTTATTAATGTACAGTATTTGTCAACAATTATAACTTGAGTTGTTGACAAATACATTATTGAATACTTAAAATCTGCTTAAATTATTAACCATTTATTAAATGCTTATACACTGCTCATAAATGCTAAACAAGGGGGTTAAAGTAAAGTGTTATGCACTTTCATAGAGCCCAATGTTTGAAATATAATTGGATATTAAAGAGATCTGGGGTGTCATGCATACTGCATATTTAAGGAAATCTGCAGTGAAATAACAAGAACATTTATTTTTCCTTCTTACACCAGTATGTAGCCATACAAAGGGATATTACCTCTTCTGCGTAAATGAAGTGAATGTAATGGAAGTAGTTTTTAATGATCCTAGCAATGAAAAATTACAATAAAATAGTTAATTAGCGAATGTTTTTCCAGAAACAGTATCCTTGTTAATCCACAGACCTTGATTTGACTTGCTTTGAACAAGTAATGTCTACCCAAATAGTCCCTTGTACAATGTGTTTGACAGTGTGCACCACTATGAATCCACTGTAACATGGAAACCATTTTACTTACGTGTATTATATGTAGATATTAATACCACACATTGTCATTTATCGTACCACTGCTTCTTCCCATGCTTCTGTTTTTCATCTGATTGACTCTGTGCCCTTTGTGACACATGCACAGAATCCAAACACCAGTAACCAGAGTACACTGCGTGCACAACAAGAGTAATTCAAAACATTGACGCATAACCCGGTTTGCTTAATCAAGTTATGATTACTGTCATTATGATCAGAAAGCAAGTAATATAACATGGTTAAACTGTTTACATCACATTAATCTGTATAGTTACAATAGACAGAGTTTTGCCTTAAACTATAATGAAATTATTACGCAGCTTTTAAACGCACTAACTGTTATGTAGAAAGGGAAAGCTGGTTTGTTTGGGTTCAGGCCGTGATGTCAGTGGGAGAGGATGTTGAGGATTGAGGTGCATTCTGGGGTTCACATGCCGAGTGTGTCTACGTGGTGCTGAATTCCAGAGGTGAGTCGGTAAACACCTGATGTAGTTGTGGCAGAGATGCTGTCGGGAAGTGGATGTGCAAGGTGCTTAGGGTGTGAGGGTGCTAGAAGGCTGATTGGGGGATAACATTTGGATGGGGTGTGTGTATGCTGGATGAAAGTAGAGGCTGTTTTGGGCCCTGGCTCCTCCTCCTTCTATATCGTTATCAGGTTTCCTAAAGGCTGCCAGCAACAAAGCAATGTAGAGCCAAATAGTCAGAGGGGTGTAGAGTGGTTGCAGGAGAAAGAGTGAAGGGGGGTAAAGTGGGTCTGGAGGGAGAGGAAGGGGGAAGGAAAGAAATAAAGGCATGGGGAGTAAGAGGGGGTGGAAGCGGAGATGGTAGAGGAAAATAAGGGAGGAGGGAGGAACTCTAAATAGAAGGAGGGGAAAGTGGAGTAGAAAGGGTAAAAGAGAGGTAGATGAAGAAGAAATAAAGGGAGGAAGTATGAAAAGGAAGGCAAGGATGAAGGAAAGAAGAGGAAAGAAGGAGATGTAAAAATTGGGGCCCATGTCTGAAAGTCAAAGTAACCCCCGTCTTTCTGTCTCTTTGTCTCTCTCTCTTTCTTTCTTGGAGCCGTCAAAATAATGGATTGTCACGCTAAATGGCCGGATACAAGAGGGCAAAGGGGTTGCCTGGATGGGGGAGCCGGGAAGGAGGGGGTAATTGTAGTAGGCAGGGGGAGGAGGGCAGTTTGGATAGACAGGGGGGCGGACAGACTGAGGAGTCGGGTATGCTTCCAAGTCAATTTATTCCTTATTATTAAGGAGCGCCGCCAAAAACAACATGAAAGACTGATTGTCATTCTGATTCTGAGAGCACGTTTTCATCAGTTTTGCTTTCCAGCTCCTTTTGGTTTTGTGAAATGAGAAAAACAACGTTAACCCATGTGACTTTTGAGGATTTGGGGAAAAACTGCTTTTGTTTGGATTGACAGCAAATATTTGTCATATTTAAAAAAAGCATTTTCAGTGGTTTGGCTGAGCCTCCAGGTCTTGTAACATTCTCATTATCCCAGTGTTCCAGTTTTAAAAAATGGCATACAGTAAATGAATGGACAAGATTTTTGGAAACCACCAAGACAGTCTTTGGTTTCTATCAGAATTCTGGACGGGCACTTTGTTCTTATGAATATAATTTGGCAGACTTCTATAATATTTCTGAACATGTAAGAATGTGTCTTGGCTGTTGCAGTATTTTGAGCAGATTTTTCCTGGCCCATCACTACGCCATGTCATTTTGTGGATTTATAAAGCTTCTGGGTAAGATTGGCTATGAATGTAAAATAGTGACTAGATCCACTACACATGCTCTCCCCATCAGTAGCAAATTAATGTCTGTGTTTAATAAACAAACTTTGTCATCGTCCACAGTAACTACTCCACTGTCTATTCTGGGAACATTTCTATTGATTTTATACAGTGGGTTATTTAAGATTTAACACTGCCAGGTAGTTCACATTCTGGCCCACAATAAGAGCATGTGATTATACATAATTCCACCATTTAAAGTCTCCATTGTCTTCCATTGGACATTTTTGAGCAACGCGCTCCTCCAGGAATGCTAGCCAGAACACCAAGACAACACATCGCAACAAATACACCATGGCAAAAAGAAAGCACTACAATGTTTTTTCTGGTAAATTATACATGTGTTTGTGAATAAAGGTTCAGTGGATTGCAGACAATAGCGGCTTTTGCTCAAAGCTATATGTGGATCATGATAAATACAATGGCTCATGCTTGTTTATTTCTTCTTTCTCTCTCCGTCTCCCTTGCAAGTCTTCAAATCAATGAGGCCCTTTGATGTATATTTGATGTATCTCGATACCCAAACGTCAAGACATCTCTATTGTTATTCCTTCTGACAATGCAGGATCAATAACTGACAACAAATTGATGGCCTCGAGGAGAGAAAGGTGCATCCAGTGTGTGCGTGTGTGTGTGTGTGTGTGTGTGTTTGAGTGAGTGAGTGAGTGTCGGGAGCAGGAGAAAGAGAGATTCACAAACAAAAGACACTCATAACATACAGTTATGGGGGAGTCTACAGTAGATGACTGCTAAAATATGAACTTTATGTGTGTGTATATTATTTCTTTTGTTATTGCTTACCATTATTTACACTAGCAGCGGTCTGTAGGTAAGAGAAAGCCGAGATTTTAGCCTCATAATCACTCAACATTTGATTTGGTGGAAAGGTATGCACTTCATATTTCTCATTTCCTCAACTCCCCACTCACACATGAGAAGAATGAAAACAAAAGGGGGGACGTTGGGGAAAGGAGGGAGTAAAATAATACAGATTAATGTAGGAAAGGAAAGTGTATATATTTATTTAAAATATGGTACAAAAACATGCCATACAAGTTTGAATAGTCTTTATTTTGGACACATTTACTGCAGTACAAACTGAGCTATAAAGAGCTGACAAAGCATTCTTGTGTGAGATGCCGTAACCCCCAGACACCATCACTGACCTTAGAAATGTAGATTATTGTTTTTAACTAAGCTAATAATGTCTCCTGTACTGTATGTCGTAGTATTATCAGCGGGTTAGATTTACAGAGCAGACACGGCACACCCAATGTGTGCAGCGCTGTTCTATCAAAAAACCTTTCACACAGTATTAAAGTCCAGTAAAAACTACAATCTGACTGCAAATCTTTCTTACTCCCGATTCTGGCATTCTGTTATTTAGCTTTCCACTCGTGAAACCAGCTTGCCAACGTATCATTTTCTCAATCTCAATGTCCCAGACTAACTGTGTGATATATTTCCTCCTCATGCATTCACTGGGATTTAAAGAAATCATGTTGAATATTTAGTAACCTTCTTTTTTTTGTTTGATACTTGTTCGTGTTCACAGATGTGGATGGATAATGTCTCAAAGGAGCAACAAAAAAAATCGGATTATAGAGTAGACACAAATTGTACATATTCCCCACTCTCTCGTTATAAATTCTCTGTTTCGATCACAATCTTCCTCCCCATCCTCCGGGCTTCTGATTTCCCCTGGTCTGTTTGCATACAATAGCTGATAGTTGATTTACACCTGGTCCCTTGTGAGTGTGTTTGTGTGTGTGTGTATCTGTGTGTTCAGTATTTGTTTTTCCCTCTGGCCTCAGATTGAATGTCTGCATGTTTGGGTGCATTTGAACGCAGGTCTTTCTCAGCTATTTTCTGGGTTGTGAAACAGGAAGGTGAGGCTGAGCCGTGTCCCATGGTGACGTACTTTAACAATGTCTATTCTGCATCCAGAGATTTGTCTCACTGGAACTGTTGGAAGAGTTGGCCAAGCATGCGTTGCGTCCCCCCCCCCCCCCCCCCCTGATACTCTGTTGTGCTCGGAGAAAGATGAGATGCTGCAATACCTTTATAATGGATTACTGGTGCCTGTGGGCCTCTCAGCGTTTTGAAATGCAACCAAACATGGTCCCTGTGCAAAGTTTCAAACAAAGATACATCTTTTTTCTGGGCATTTATTCAAATAAGCATCGACTTTTCTGTGTAACCCCTCCAAAGAAGAACATAATCCACATCAAACAAGGGTCATGCTTGGTCGAAAGTCTGTGCAGAACAACACCCATTGCCCTGAACCTCTATCTGGTCCAACACCTGGTGACTTGTTGCTGTGCATGATTTACTGCTGTTGCTTTGCACAGATTAGGAAACAGCCCAACAGCATCATTTTAAGAAGGGACTGCCAGCACTAAAAAGATTTCCATGATTGCACTTCAAACATCTTTATAGTTCTTTTCAACAATCTCTACTAGTGCATGCCAGTGACAACATGGTCTTCTCAGAGGTCAGGAGGGCTGTGTGAAGGATTCGGTTCTTTTGTCTTTTACTTTTTAATATATATTTCTCAAGACATGAGTTTGAATATTTCCATGACAGCTGCAATGATGGCAGCTTACTCGAAGGTTAGTTGCGTTCAGGAAGCGAGAGGAAAAAAGACGGCGTGGAGTAGCTGCAAGGTAATTAGGGTGTACTCGCTCTGACTATAACGGGAGGGGTGTGGTAAGGAAGTTGCCCTCATCCACATGTGCATTGTCAGCTCTTCTCTGTCTCACTTGCTCACTTTCTCTCAAATCACATTATATCAACAAGACTAAAAGTCCATAGCCGTGCTAACAGATTGTGAGATTGTAATGTTTATAATAAACCAAAAGACTAAACTGTTGTGGGGATGAAAAACTTTGCTGAGTTTGATTCTAAAACAGGAAAAGGAAAGATTGTGTGAACTAAATAAAATGTTTTCCTTTAGACAGTGACCAATTTAGGATGTCCTAGACTCAGCTTCAGTTAAAATACTTGACAGTCTAAACTGTACATTGAGAGGCCTCAGCTGTTGCTGGTACTGTGCTGACTTTAGCACGTTTATGTGCCAACAGTTAGCAATGTTTACCTGCATGTTATCAAGTATTTGGACATTGAAAGGAGCTTCAAACTCTGTATGAATCCTTGTCTTACAAGCTTTGCAGAAGTCATAATTCAATAAACCCAAGACAGAGCTGGACATCTCTTTCCACAACATCTACTTCTGCTCCTCGTAGGCCTCTATGGTCAGTGTGATGGAAAAATGAACGGTACCTGTGCCCTTCAAAGTAACTGCAATAGCTTTTAATATATTAAACTCAAACTTTATTAATCAAACACATTACATGCTCCTGATATTGCCCTGGCTCATAGATACTATTGCATGCTCTGAGATAATGACGTATAAAGAATTTCAAGATTGTTAACAAATGAAGAATTATGGTGACTATTGTGAACTCAGTTTGCATCTGGGGAGTCAACAAACACTCTGTCTCCCTGAACTCAAACACATTGTAGTATGTAGTATTTTGGGGCCCCCACATCCTGTGGAAAAACAGCGTTCTTTAAGAATGTTTTTGGTCGCTTCCTGTGTGTGTGAGCTTGTAAATTTGCATGTGAACAGTGTATAATAATGTTGTCTGCAGTAGGGCAGCTCTCATAACCTGATCTGACACTCTAGCTTGAATTTATTGTTTTGACAACTTAAGAATTTAAACCATGATCACACTCACATGAGTGCACACACACACACACACACACACACACACACACACACACACACACACACACACACCCTAACCCAACACGCAGTTGCATGTGCATGAACACATTCACACAGCAAATACAAGCAGTGCCAAACAAAGGTATGAGTGCACATGCATTAGTGCAGTCATGCAAACACAGGCTTGTGCACTGCAAACAAGTGTGGATTCCCTGTCAGGCAGTTGGGCTAGCACTATCCCTTGGACACACACACACACACACACACACACACACACACACACACACACACACACACATGCACACGCACACAAAGAGGGAGAGTTTGTGGCCGTCCCGTCCTCTCTGGTCTATTTCTGAGGCGACGAGAAAATGATCAAAGCTATGTGACCAGACTCCAGGAATGACCTTCTAACTGTCTCAGGTGTCTCTTATTACACACGCAAATACACACACGCACCTTCATTTCTCACTTCCACATGCAAGCTCATACACAGATTGTTGCTCTGATAAATGAAGTGGGAAACATAGTTCAAATCTTTTTTCTACTCTACATAAACGGCCTTAATTTGTCTCTGTATTTCAGCCACGTTAGCACCCTGTCCCTCCTCAAATCCCTCACCACCTCTGGGGTGTAGAGATAAATTTAAGTGGAGGTTGCCGTAGGGACCTGTTGGTGTCAAGTATCCTGCAGCTTGCACAGCATGTCAGCCATTTTTCTTCACGTCTTTACTCAGTCTCAGTTGCGTCTCCTTCATCTACAGTTCTTCGGGTCGAGAACACGCCAGATTTCTCATCTCTTCACCTCTTTCTTCGTGCAGCAGCTGATATGCAGAAGATATCCTGTTGTATGTAGAAAGTACTTGGATACATTTCACACAGCTGTTGCAACAACCATTGCCAGAAGTGATAGATTCCATACATCCACAAACACACACACACTTGCCATAACTTACATATTCTTAGTATTTGCTGGCTAAATAATATTCATGACAGTCTAACACATGATTCAAAAGGTTAAACTGTACATTTGCTAACATACCGTTTGTAGAGGTTGTTGTTCTTGTCTTGTTGATTCAAGCATAAATGAACTAAACAATATAACAGCTTGTTTCTGATATACCGGGAGAAGAAAACACCCCATCATATTAGCCCGGTTTTAGTTTTAGAGCATTATTGTACACTGGATTAATCAATCTATTCCATTTTCATGGTCTGGTCTCCAGTAAACTGTACTGTCTCTTTAATCTAAAATGCCTTCCGTATTCATGTGAACGAAGAGAAAAACAAAACAAGCCAAGCCTCTGCAATTTATGGCCGTGCAGTTGCTTTCAGTGTAAAAGAAAATGTCACAGTTACCAAATAAGGTCACAGTAAAGGAATCTTCACAGTAGTAGGCCGTGAAATGTTAATATCCATCCTCGGTTATCACGCACTAGGAAAGCCCAAGTGGAACAGCAAGTAGCGAGACATAAAATGTCGCAGCGAGTAACAAACATGTTATAGCGTGATGTCACTTACAGTCTTTCACAACACATAATAGAAATACTTTTGATGATCTTTGATGTTCAGCCTCTGCAGAAACATGAGGCTGCCAACCGTCTGCAGCCAACTGGGCATCTTACCCACCAATCCTTCATACTGCTCTCTGTTCTTCTCATTGGCTCCCCTCATACAATCCTCCCACGGGACTGTCGGCTTCAGCGTGATCACCTGTCGGAGCGTTTCAGGCAGCGGAACAATGTCTACCTGTACAGCTTCATAGGCAGACAGACGGACAGAAAGACAGACACGCAGAACTGTGCGTATAAAGTGTTCTGTGTGTGTGTGTGTGGGGGGAGGGGGGAGTTATATGTTTGCAAAAGTAAAGGTCACATCTTAAGCAGTTCTATAAATATTCAAAGGAGATGTGACTGTAGTCAATGTCTGCTCAGATTTCGCTCATCAACACACACGCACACAACTTTAGGTATTGGCCCAGTTGAGAAGGCCTTGGCCAAGAACGCCTTTGGTGTATCACCATTACAGAGAGGTGTTAATAGTTATATTGGGCTCCGAGCCAGCAAACATCTCTCTCTCTCTCTCTCTCTCTCTCTCTCTCTCTCTCTCTCTCTCTCTCTCTCTCCCCCAACTTGTTTTAAGCTCTTTCAACTCTCTGCTGATGGTTTTTGGCTCAACCAAAAGCGGGACCACACATGCTCACCGGCAATGTTTTCTTCTTCTGACCAAAAGAAATATTGCCACACTGGTTTCCAACAGTTTCCTAAACTCGCCATTACAACCTTAAAGTACAGAAAGCAATTCTTCTTCCAGAAATATGCAAAATCCTCTCATGAGAACCGTAACAAACAAATAGTATAACAATTACCTCCTTATGTATTGCTGCATTGGTCACCCCTTCCCCGTGTCTTTCTTCATCTCTTCTTCTTCTTCTCTCTGGTGTGTTAGTGTTCTATTCCATATCTCAGGCTTCAGGTCATGGGTCAGAAAGCACAGAGGTGATAAATGCTTCCAGGTCACCTCTCCTGTCTCTGGAGGTCAGGAAGAGGGTTTCTGCAGTGACAGCAACAACATGATCACTCAGCTGAAGCACCAGAGCTAAACCTTCTGACCTCCTAGGCCCCTCGCTGTCTCTGCTCCATCTGCCTCATTCTGTTGCTTCCAACTACCCAATCTACGAAAGGTATCTATCCCCTAAAATGTACAAATAAGGGGCACCCGCCACCAAAATTCAAAGCACAAGACAGGAACCTACTAGGTCTTGTAAAACCGAGACAACATTCGACAACAACTAAATCAAAGTTATTCATGTTTTCTGATGCTCTCAGAATAAAATGTCATTTAAATTCACGTTGAGGGTTCCACTTTATCTTGCATTGTTTACACAACCCACATACACACACATACACACACACACACACACACACACACACACATTTATCTGATTAAGAGATGTGTGATGGTGTTATTTTGAGAACATTAACAGTCCAATCTCTCTCATGCTGATCAGCTCCGCTCTCCTGCTGTGAATCGATGCCTTGTGCTCCGGCTCCCCGCTCTAAAACTAATCTAGTTGACTTTCATAACCAGTGTAATCTGATTATGAATCCCCCGGTATGGACGCCTCACAGAACAGTGTGGCAGAGGTCACACGCCGCTGGCTGAGAAATTCCACAGGACTGAAAAGTTCTCCATTAAGCAGGAGATTACACCCTCTGCTGCGTTACTGGAAAACAGTGTGCGTAGATGTTCATAATTATTAGATCAATGTGTCGATACATACATTCATTATTAATGTTTAAATCTGAAGTCAAATACAAGTGTTTGTATCCACTAGGAATATAGATTTCAACAATATTCATCCACAAATACAATAAAGATCCAGGACACTGCTCATAGTATAAGGTGTCAAAAGCTAAAAGGTTTTTTTCAAAGGCTCGATGAATAAGAAACATTTGGATTTTTCTGTGGCCCAAACAAATTTGGGGCTTCATAGGTTTTTAACTTGTTCATTGAACTAACCAATAGAAAAATAGAAAACTAACTTTTTAGATTGTTTTTCTATGCAGTCCATTGGTTTGATTCTTTCCTTGATGCAGTTTCCTCATTCCAAAGAATATACTTTTGCCAATTCACACCAAAATATACAGTTCCTTTTTCTGATGTTTGTACATTCAGTGGTAAGTTTTAGCGTTAAGATTTCCTAATAGTAGCTCTATCTCATGTTGAACTTAAGCGCCTCATATCCTTTTCCAGTACCTCAAATTGACTAATGTTTATGTTTAAACCAATTCTGACATGTGGTGTGTTTCTCCTACAGCCACCACAGAGGAAAGTCCTGCCTGGTTTGTTTGGGTTAGACAGCGGAGGAATGAGGGAGGGAGGGAGGACAGAGAGATGGGGAGGAGTGGGAGCTGAGGGGATGATGACAGGGGAATGGGGGGTGTCAGTGAGTTTGGACAATGCGCTCTGAATTTTAAAGAGGGGATAGAAAAAGGCGAGGGAGAAGGGGAGTGGAGGTTCGGAGGAGAGAAAGCGTGCGCAAGAAAAGGGCAGAGAAAGGTGGCAGAAGGAGTGGAAGGGAGCTTGTGTGTGTGTGTGTGGGGGGGGGGGGGTGATTGGGCAGAGGGGAGGATAATTAGAGGGAGGAGAGGAGTGGAGGAGAAATGTGGGAAGACGTAACAGAAGGAAAGTGAGGAGAAAGGGAAGGAGTGAGTTTGTGCAATGTGGGAATAAAAAGATGGGGAGGATAGATGTGGGGAGAAGGGTACAGAGGAGGAGGAGGAGGAGGAGGAGGGCAAGGACCTTGGGGTTACATTCCTGAAGTGCAACCAGCCTGGTGCTGCTCTGCTGCCCAATGTAAACACAGGGCAGAGAGGTGGACTGACAACCTGTCACAGTGACTCACGGTGAGACAGAGAGAAAGCAAGCGAGGAAGAGAAACAGAGGTGTGTTAAGAAAGAATAAAAAGGGCAAAGAAGGAGAAAGAGAATGGCAGCAGGAGAGAGTGATGGCAGAAATAGTTTGCACAGTAAAGGTTCTCTATAATGTTAACAGTATCCGATATTAGACAGGCCATCAGCTTTGTCTTCTCTCTCATGGACTCAATACATTCATGTGAGTCATCTCCTCTTTCCTGCTCTTATTTCTCCTCTCTATTCCCCGGGCTACTCATCCTTCTCCTGGCAGGTGACCACATATTGAAGTCAGGAAGACATCATGTATCCCTGTAAAAAACATCATGTGCTGAATTCATAAGCATTGTTTTCTTCCTAAAGCCAGCGGGAAATTAAGTTACTTTTGCAGATGGCTCATGGATGTGATACTTGAACATAATGTTCAGATGTTGTAGTACACACGGAACTAACTACGCCAATCAGCCATGACAGCAGGAGATTTGTCTTCGCGACTCTGCGGTGCAAGTACGACATCTAGAGGCAGTACAGCTGCATTGCATTTGAAAATGTGTGAGTTGCTATTTCTAGACATTTGTGTGACTAAAAGCCCCAGTCAGGTCTTAATAAGTGTAAATTGTGTGAATGCAATGTTCCACAGTAGTTAGAATACCACGTTCTGATCATATATTGTAAAATATAAGTGAATATTGAGAGTAACAATTCCCACAACACACTTTAATTAACTGTTAATTTCAGTACAAAAGAATGAACATGAGGTACAAAATAGGATAGCACATTTATGTAAAGTGTCACATAAATAAGACAAAGTTATCATAATCATCTGACAACAATATGTTTTACAGATTAAGGGAATGAAAGCAGCTCTTTGAGATGGTTTGTTAATTTTGGAAATTGAGGAATAAAAGTGACCCAAAAACAGTGTAAACAGGGTAAACAATGTACCTACATAGAATTTATTAAATATTTTGTAACAGAGATATTTCATATGAGAACAGTCACCTTAGAAAAAATGTCAGCGTTAATCAGGGGAATCCTAGAATACTGGAGTTTATTGCAGAAAACTCATCTCTGCAGAGAATAAACTCATGTGCAAACAGTATTCTGACATCTTCTTCCTTTAACTAACCACTGTGAGTAGACTTCAAATCCCTTAAACGTACTTCGTAAAAAAACAAGAAGTTAGCATTAATCCATCACTATTACAGTAAAGTTGATCTATGAGTTTGTGAACTTGGATTTAGACTCTGCTACTGGTCATTGTTGATATACAAAACTAATTAGAGAGTAAAATAGAAAAATAAAAAATAAATAAGGGAACTACAGTACTTAATTTTGGTCACTTTCAAAACAGAAATAAGAGGATACTAATATGAAAGTAATAATGTTGACTGTTCTAATATGTGCATTAAATTAAAAATAATAATAATTTCACAAAACCAAACACTAAAGACAATAGAATATTATAAACTGAACAGGGAAAGAAGGGGACAGAAAAGGCACTGGGGGATTTTAAAGTGCAACAACAACAACAACAACAATAATATACTGTATTTAAATCTTTTTAAAAACTGTCCAAAAGTGAAACTGGCACCATGTGTAACAGATCCCACGTCTGCAACAGATCCCACGTCTGCATGTAGAGGTCAGTCTAAGTCTAATAGTGTCTCCATAGACGGTATGTATACAAGAACAAAACGTTCTTCTTCTTTCTTTTTTTTTGTTTAGAAGTAAGCTATTGTATACTTGAATGACACACTGTACATCACACGTAATAGGATACTGAGAAGGAATACTTTCTCAAACAATTCAAATTCACAAGCGTCAGTTGTGAACTGGTTGTTGACAGCATACAGTCCTGAGTGAGTCACACACTAGTGTGGACTATGGCCGTCAGTCACACACTGTACGTAACGTTAAAAAATAATCTGATATCCTTATTCATCAATTCACCCCTCAAGATGCCTTTTTCCCCCTTCTTTGTTTTCATTGAGGACTCCAACCACCTTTGAGAAAAGGAAACAGAAACAGAAAGGGAAAGGGAGGGATAAGGTTAGCGGTTACAGTCAAGGGCGTAGGTTTGATTTGGAAAGTGGTGGGGACATACGTTTGAATTAACACGACATATTGCAGGATGTTCAATCAGTCATCAGAAAATGATTTGTATTTATGTTAACTAAAGTAGCCCCAGGCTGTAGCCACACAGAGATTTGGCTAACAAGTAGTTACCCAAATCATAAGTAGCATAAATCTCCTTTACGGCGCACAACACATTTAGTTTGCTAGCTAACTACGTTATGTGTTAATACTAAGTAGGCTATATACCAGGGGTCGGGAACCTATGGCTCGCGAGCCATATATGGCTCTTTCGATAATGCAATATGTCTCGCAGACAATTTTGAGCTGACATTTAACATGATTAACAGGTAATAAATAATTATATTGTGTCATTTTAAAGTAAAACATTTAGCAGCGGATTCTGTCTCTGGCTGTAGGTGAAGGTGTGTTCACACGTGTGTGCGTAGGGGGCGAAGCCGCGCCCGTCGCGAAAACCGAGCAGAGGAGAAACTGCACAAAGCAAGCAATAGACTGGAGGTGTCAAACTCAATCACAGAGGGCCAACATTACAAACTGGGACTACGTCGACGGCCAAACACGGTCCACATGTATTGAACAGGATTCACATATTGGATAAAGTGCAAAAAGATATGGAACATATTTAAGTCAACTGCAAACGGATTGTTGAGCAGTTCAATTGAAATATCTGAGCTGCAAAGTCGGCAAATGGTCTCAGTTGATCAGCAGAATGCTGTCGGGAACACAGTGGTGGAGATGGTTTGTCAGTGTTTGGAAACACGTAGTGACCAAAGTTTCCTTGCTGTATCAGAGTCTCCCACAGGCAGCTTGGCTTATAAAGCTCTCATCACACATGTCCGTGATCACACGGCCCTGAAGCTGCAGGTTTAACAGTGAGATGCTTCGTTATGTCGCACAAACAGGCCAGCTCACATCGTCCCAGAGATCTGTGGTGTGTTTCCCTTTGCTTTCCAAAAACTTTCATTCCATTCACATATTTAGTTACTTCCTCGAATGTCTTTTCCCGTGGTTGTGCCATGCATTGTTTTAATTACCAAAACCGGCGGGCCAGTTATGACGGACATGACATTTTCTCACGGGCCGGATATAATTGCCTTGAGTTTGAGTTTACATCCACAATTCATGTTGCTGCATGTTAAGGCGGGACCAAAGCGAACAAACACAAAAATAAACTTTATTTCTCATATATATTTATATCTATATTTGACGTTTCTTATGAATGTAATCAAAGCATAAATGTTGGCCATTGTAAACATCCACTTACTCTTCACGCGGATGTGTTCGTCTCAAATGACTGGTTCTGCTCCTGGAAACATAGAAACTGATGTGAGTTTTTTTTTCTCCCCTATTACAAACAAATATGCAAATGTGTGTGGAACACTTTGACACATTTAATATCTGTTCTTACTTCTCTTTCCTTTCTTGTTGCACCCCCACACCAGCAATACGATCAAAATAAAGACGATCACCCCTAAACAGATGCCTGCTGCCATCCCATAAGGACTGTGAGTATTAGATGGATCTTTGGGTTTACCTTCAGATGAGAAAGAAATGTTTATCAGTCTCAAAAACACATGAAGTGTGACAGTTGAGTTAAAAGCACAAGCAACATGTTGCATTTTTCTTGTTGTCAACAAATCCCATTAAAATACCATCATTGACTCATTATACACTACAGTGCATTATGTCCATGGAAGCAACAGTTTGGCTCGTTTGGACAATAATGGAGCTCTATGCTGCAGAAGAATATGGCTCAATAAGATCAGTTCATTGTTGGTTTTATTCTTTTCATGGGATTTGTTGATAAATCACCAGACATATCCTATAAAGGTCAGTTCACCCAACACACAAACACATTTTCTCTCTTAATGGTACAGCCACGCAGATCTGCTAATTATCTCGATCCAACTACAATTAAGGTGAATTTGACTTTTTCTGTTAGTCCAACAGTGCTACGACAATGACTGAATTAAAAATCAATAGCCACAGATACACATGTCAGGCATTATTATTATTATTATTATTATTATTATTATTATTATTATTATTATTATTATTATTATTATTAGCAAGTTAACATCCATAGTTCACCATCTTTATACCTGCTAGTGTTGGCATTGAAACTCAAAGCACAGCTGTGTCTAATGACATCCTCACAGACCGGCTGGCTTGGCTGTGGACTGTGTTCTTTTAAGTTTAAAAATCTCTTCCCAGAAAATCAAACTCTTCTGTGACAGTCAAACATTAACAGGATGTAAAAGGATTGCGAAAAATTCCCTGATATATTCCTGAAACAGTACCCATCAAAGGGGGTTTGATGGGTTTTTTTATTTGTCTTTCACACTTCCCAAAACTTGCCCAGGGTTTGAAAGCATGCAACAGATTTTGGTGGAGAAACCATTAGGACTGGTCTTTTTTAAAGTTTAGTACTCACAGACGGAAAACATGTCTGATCTGACGTCGCCCACAGAGCAGCTGAGAGACTTCAGCTCTCCATTGGAGCAGTTGAAATATGCGGTGCTGGAGCTGTTGAACAGCATAGTGTCTGGATCGCTCTTTTCACTGCTGTTCTCAACCTTCCACATCTGGCTGCCCGGTAGGTCCCACTTCACCTTGGTGCTTGGGTAGCCGCCGTGTGAGAAACATGTGACTCTGCAACTAATGGGACAGTGTTCATCACAGTAAATCAATGTGTGTGCAGGTTTACTGTAGCGTGCTAGGAGAGAGAGAGAGAAAAGAGCACAGTCAGTAGGTTGTATTGTCATGGTTTCTAAAAATGGCCATGTTTAGTTAAAGCGCCATTAACCTTTTTAACGATTCAAGGGGTTTTAACAGAGGCTCCCTAAGTCCAAGATCACAAACTCACAAATCAAATTTCCTGAGAAAGTGATGGATTAATGTAAAGTTGTTGCTTTATGAGAATTATACAGAAGGGATGTTAAGCCTATTCACAGTGGTGAATGTCATATGTTGGATAAACAGTTGAGAGTTTCCCTGTTTTTGTTAAAGGACTTGCTGGCATGGACTCCAGACTGCTCCGACCCTGACTGGATGAGCTTGGAGACCCACACATTGGTCTGTGAACGAGATGACCTTTACCTCAAACAGCACATAGCCGCTTTAACAAGTGTAATATAACAATAAAATCAAGGTTCAACGCCTGCATGGCAAAGTATTTCCTGTTGACTCAGATGGCTAGGGCATTTGTCCTTTGTCATTCCAATAGAGAATATCTCTGTGGTACTATAGCTCTAACATCTGCCATTGCACAGGTATTTGGTTAATGGTAACCCAGTGCCTAATTCAAAATGCTGTATACAGTATTCCATTGTAGTGTTGTAAAGAAACAGAAACTCCTATCTAAAACTCAAACAAATGTACACACATACACATTTACCTGTGACACTGAGGTATATGGGTCTCTCAACCAACTTAGTGTTGCTGTACCGGATAATGCACTCGTAGGCACCATCGTGTGAGACGTTCAAATTGTACATGTGCATAGTTCTGTTGTTATGATCTACTCTGGTGTTCTCCCAGAACTGTGAAATGTTTTTTGAGTCATAGTAGCCATTCACAAATGTGGTGCCCCGCTGAAAGTACAAAGATAACAGTCTACTTTCTTCGTCATCGGGGCAGAGAAAAGTCACATTTCCCCCAACCTCCCCTCTCAGCTCAATCCTTGCAAGAGTTTCTGGAGACGAAAAGTAATGGAGAGCAAAGTGTTAGGGTTTGCTTCATAAAGAAAAACTGAATCATTTCAAATAAATATATTATCTTTATAGTAGGCAAATTGTGTTTCACAGAATGTCAGAGTTTGTAGTATTTTTGTTTTTAAAGACTAATGCTATGAGAAATAGGGACACAAGTCATTTAGCCAAAACATTGATTTGTTATGTTGAATGTCAGATATTAGATAAAAAGGTTTTCTATAAATTAACATAACTAATATACTCTGACTAAACAGAAATGACTTCAGGACATCAGTGGGTGTAAAGGTCAGGGCTTTTTCTTTGGCTTTTTGATAGCTCGGTTCCTCTTCATTTGACGTAAAATAAAAACCTAGTAGTGTCCCTTTTATGTTTTACATGATCTAAAGGTCACAATGTGAAAAGTGACGTAACAGTGAATTAAAGGTTTTACTTCATTTTCACCTTGTGTGTGGATGTTTTTGGCCGCCCTAATAATTTTCCAGCTGTCCACCAACAAAAAATGTCTGCGTCTTTAGCTTGATAGATATTCAGCTTTCTTCACGAGCTCGTCATTAACTTTGTCTGTCTGAGATCTGGGGCAGGTAGCTTATAGTTGTTTTTATTGTGGCTGAAAACAGATATAGGATTGATGAGGTTGGTTGAACTTTGATAGTAAATGTATGGGTATGTACACCTTTAAGGAATAGTTAGCGAATCGTTCGGGAAATACGCTTACTCGTTTTCTTGTGGAGAGTTAGATGAGAAGATTCTCGGCAGGAAAGTGAACAAGTGTATTTCCCAAAATGGTGAAAATGAAACTTTAAAACAAAAAGATTAAAGTAAAATGTTTTTGAGGTTGGATGGTAATTATTTGCGTGTTCATCTCTACCAGCAAACCTTTCACATCATATATTATAATGTAGTTCTTTGATTTATATGGTTTGTATTATAAAACATTTGGTAGTACTAATTTATTATCACTAGTATTATTTATTTAGATACACAACTGGTTTAACTGTGTGTTGTTGATGGTGATTGAACCGCTCACTTGTTTCAGAGAAGTGCCACGTCACAGCGAAAACCAGAGCCAGCCGCCAGAGGGGAAGCCTTGGGTTTATTGGAAGACAAAAAAAAAACATAGTTTACACTGTTACCCAGGCAACACTTGGGGCATTACTGGGACACATACTGTAGAGATGTATAACACACACTTTCTGACAGATTTAAATCCCCCTGGCCCTGTGGCCAGAGATATGCTGTGATTGAGTTGGTTCAGTTCCGTCAATACGAGCCACACATGCTCATATTGACTGAACTTATGCTCTTCTGTCACCAGCCGTCTTAAGAAGTTTAAATGGTAGTGAAGTATCACTGCCATTTAAACTTTTTAAGACGGCTGGTGACAGTTGAGGCAGGTTTCAGGTTACTACCTGAAACCTGTCACCAGTTTTTTTCTGGTGACAGTTTTTTTCTGGTGACAGTTTTTTCTGGTGACAGTTTTTTTCCATCTTTTTTTATATATATATAATTTGCGTCCATGTTTTCATTATACATTTTGAGCCCTGGAGCTTCAGTTGATTGATGATCCTTGACACAGTCAGCAAAAACTCCACTGAGTGATTCAGGGTCATAAAACGCATTGAATTATAGGTTAACAGCTTTACATTAGTACTATGTTGTCAACCACTGGATTACTTCAGTGGTTTGTACAACTTAAGACCATTACACTAGCAGCTAAGCATTAGAGTCCTATATTCACTGCAGAAGTTGTACCATGATGAAACCTCTATGTTATTTCTCAGACGGCTGTGTTGAAAGGATCATTTTAGTCATCTCACACGGACAACAACATACTCTTTTCCATGACTACAACACTAGCGGTTCTGTTGGAATCTTCTTAGGCACCCCACCCAAATAACAATTCAACAATTCAAATGTGCTGTTGGAATTCAGATCATGTTGTTTTCTAGTGATATCATTATCTAGCACTGTAAACATTGTAGATGTAGTGAGTCACAGCGTTGTAATATCTTCTGCTGATCAAAATGATAGTGAGGTAATAGAGAACGATGATAGGGACTTACAGAAAACACTGTGGGTTGCAAGGAAATGCCTGTTGACAAAAAAAACAAGTTAAGTGATAGGATCGATTATCTTTTGATTTCATGTGGTATGTTTTAAATCACGGCACAGGAGCAATAATCAGGCAGGAATCCAGAATCATATTTGGCCTGTTGGTCCCTTGCTTTAGATTGTTCATAAATCTAAATCTTAGATATGTTTTTGACTATTGAAGCAAATATAAAGAGGCTGCAAGAGAAAACGTGCCCTACCAGCTCCTCTCTAACCACCACGGATTTCTTTTACATTTACATACTTTGGAAAGTATCTTGTTTGTGTAATAAGTGTTCATTCAGTAAACACGGTTTTTGTATCTATACACAAACACAACGTGATATCTGACTAGCCCTTCACAGTCAGTGTAGTGAAAGAAAATGGTTTCTGCCATGCTGAAATGAAACATCCAAATCGTGTTTTTAACTGACACCAAGACAAAGGGAAGTCCCAGTGGGTAGTGTGCACAGATTCCACAGATTAATCTGCCTTCTTCAGAAAGTGCTTTCTCGTATTCTATTTGTTTGTATGTGATGTCTTAGAAACCAAGTATACACAGTCTTGGTTTCAATCAAGCTATTACTGTATATAGCCTAGTTTCAGGTAATGTTTGTGTTTTAGTGAGTATGTAAATTAGTTAGTAACATTAATGTTTTTATAACTTAGTTCCCAGGGAGAAAACAATATCTGAATTCTTTCATTCGTAGGCTATGGTGTAACAGGATAAGCACAAGTAACAGTTAAAGCTCTCTACAATGACACAACGTATCACACGCCTCGTAGTCTTCAACACTCTCACTTCACTCATACATACATACATACATACAGTACATACACAGTACACATTTCACAGGTAACTTTCACTCTTTTCACTCAGTATTGAAATGTGTAAACACCTAAAACACACATTTACATCCAGTGCATTGCAACAGAAAAAGAAAAGAGAAAAGAGAACTTCCAGGGGAAACACCGCTTCATACGCCATGCTTCATAAATAGCTGCAATCTTTCCTCAACAGAAACCACATCTGAGGGAATTCCCAAGGGCCATGAGAATATAAAACAAGTATTTTTACGTTGTTCATCTCAGGAAAGGTGTGACCAGATGGATCATGAAAGTCATATTAAAGCAATGTAGGTCTTGAGTCATCATGATGCCTAAATAAACAACAGACATAATGTCTTATTCAGGTTTAGTTTCCCCTCATTACTGTGACCGCTTGTTACACCAGTACCTATAATGCAGTAATTATCCATTATAATATAATGACTTTGCTTTAAGTACTACCTTTGTAAGAGCGTATGTAGATTGTCTTTGTTGATAATGAATCAGAGTGGTGTTGCGCCAACTTTTTGAGGCTACAGTGTGTGGTGATAATGTATTGTACAATACAATGTATACAAGTAACTAAACTTAAGATTGCAATGGCAAAACAGAGAGTATTGATTGTGCTTGCGGTCTTCTATCCCTTCTTTCTCTTATCACTACACCAACAGTTTATAGTAGTAGTAGTAGTATTTGAGTGTTTACAGAGTGAGGCTTGATATGGGGATTACCACATGACATAGCATGATTTACAAAGCACTTACTCCACAGTATTGTTTTGAGAGCGTCAACGCATGCCTGCCTTTGATAATCAGAGAAACTACGAACCACCAGCATACATACCACGCATGTTCACATATTCGATTGATCTCTTGCCACATTGAGTGTCATTTTTTCTGTAGGGTGACGGCCTGGGTGAAACTAATACAAATTGAGGTGAGAGACTCGAAACACACTCGATACCATTAACTCTCTCTTAGTCACAAATATTTTTTATACACACACTCTTTTTTAATCAGCAGTGTATGTTTGCACTCATTTTTACTGTAAGACAGATCAATCTTGAAGAGGCCAATCAAGATTCATGCATGCTGGTGTTAGCTTACTTGTGGTTAAAAGTTACTAGATGTTTGTGTTTACTGCTTCTGCTGCATGCTACGATCTAGAAAACAAGTTCCTCCTGTGAAGATTTTGGGAAGCTATGAGCTCACACGCATACAAACACCCATTCATACACACATCCTTCACAGGCTCTTAAATGAGAGACAGTCTTCCTCCTTCTGACGTACGATAAAAACCTTATTCATAACAATAAAATGAATTGTTTTCAGAAGAGACAAGAAAAAGAAAAGAAGACAAAACTAGCTCTTACCATGGTGCTGTGTCGGCTTCTCTCTTCTGTGTGAGTGAATGTAGTGCACTTCCTCTTCATGCATGTGGGTGTTGCTAAATATGTCAGGAAGCTGTTTATTTACCAGCATGGTAATGAATAAGTAGGCATGAATTCTTTGGAAGAGATAGCATTTGACATTTAGCATTTTGGCAGAAAACAGCAGTGATGCAACCATAATACTCTACTACGCTTGTCACAGAACTGAGTAACTCACAAAGAATGCTAATGGAGGGGGAGAAGAAAGCAAAGATCATATAAATCCTTAGTTTAATGACACAGTCAGCTATTATTACATCATCTTACTGTGGACATGGAGTGGAAACTGTTGAAAAAACTTTTGATTTCAGTTTGGATTAGTCTTTTCTGATATAATAAAATAAAATTCTGAAGAAAGAGAGTCTTAGGCAAGCCATTAGTACACATGGAATCTATTCACTTTTAGGGTAATAAATCAATACATATTTCACATTTCACTTTAAATAGTAGAACACACTAGTAAGATGCATGATTTGAGATCATAATAAAATATGAGATTGCTTTATGTGCAGTCTGTTCATCCATCACAGCCACTATCTCTAATCTGTCATCTTGCACGTTGATTACAAAGTGTGCTTGAATTCCCGTATGTCATACATGACAGATTTTCACAAAATCGTCACTTCTAAGCAACAGGTGGTTTGTTGCAGGATACGTAATACTTATTTGCTCATAACGCTTCTGTAGCTAACCACAGTGTGTTTCACATGTTGTGTTTCTGTCACATTCGGAAAAAACTTATTTTCACTTTTAATTATTCAAATATGTATTGTAAGTATCCATTTTCATTATCCACTTAATTCCTGTAAATCAGAATCGGAATCAGAGATCCTTTATTAGTCACGAGGAAATTTACGTTGTTACAGAAAAAGAGCAAGAGAGTAAAGTGGTGAGCAGAGTACAGTAACAGTCATATAAGTACAGAGTCATTGATAAAAATGTGTAAGAGTGAATGTTGCACATGACAGTGGTAATTGCGAAATATAAGAAGTCTATACACAATCTATAATGTATTAAGTTTTATTTGACTATGAATACTTTTTACATTTGAGGACTAACAATTTACATAAGAAAGCATTTCTTACTCAAAATGCATGTTTATGTCACCCAGTGTTAGCTCAGTGTTTCTGCTCTTTCTCTTTTTTCCTAGTATTTTCATAGCGCCTTGTAAGTTCTCCTTTCTCCTTTACAACTTGCATCGACCTTGTGATACTTTTTCCACTAAAGTCAAGGAAAGGTTATTATAAAATGAAACAGTAGGTTTTGTGTCGCACCATTTAGGAATAGATCTATCTAAGCCGGGTGAAAAGCAGGGGAAAGCCTGCAGATCGGACGGGGACCAGCAGTTGCTGACAAACACCCTCATTAACAAGTCTATTAACCCTGACTACTATGCCTTTGGACTGTAGCGGAACAACTACAGTATAAGAGGATAAAAAAAGCATAAATCAAATGTTGCTGCTTTGAGGAGAAAATACTGATTACTGGGAAATGGTGTCAGTCCTGTATTCAGTCACCACAGCTACATTTAGGGAAGATACAGTAAACAAGGAAAGCCAGGGATTTTCCATAGGTATCCCTGAACAAGTTGACAGAAGTACCCAGAAAGTAGAGTCTCCTCCTCACTTGCTCTTGACTCATCCCTATTTCTTTTTTCATTTTTCACATCACAACACATTTTAGTATACTGCTATATATCTGGTGTCTTTTTGAATCATTGGACTGAAAATGTTACTGGTAAATATTTTTCACATTAGGGGCTGCATGCCATATCAACAATATACTGACATTAAACCATAGGGGTGGCATGTTTGTTGAAAGTAAGTTTTATGAATTGGATGAGAGAGTAATACATGGATTTTACATCCAGGAAAACTTTAGACAGCATAGATATATAGAAATCAACAGCTTGCATATGTATTACAACATAGATGACAAAGCCTTATAGAAGCTCTTCTGTTTAAACATAATGTAGAAGGGAACACCCACAGGCTCCCTTACAGCCCTGCTTAGATAGTATACAGGAATGTGTTGCCCTGTGGACAGTATGTGGGAGGAAAGGCTCATAACCAAATGCCCCGAAGAGTAAAACAAATCAGTTCTAATTGTTCTGGGAGATTTTGAAACTCAATTGGTTAATGACAACCAGCTTTCTTCATTATATTATTACAGGTAATTTAGCAGACAGTCCCCTGGAGCAGCTCAGGGTTGAGTACCTTGCTCATGGGTACAAAGGTGGCAGCCCTGGTATTGAACTCACAACCATGGTGATGTATCTGGAAAGCTGTACCACTACACCACAAGGCCATCACCCCGCATCTGCAGTAACTTCCTGTGTGAAAAGCATGGTGCTGCAAAGTCTGCAGTTGGTAACCGTCTATCAGCTGTCTGCGTGTCCCTCTAAAGCATTCTTAATGAGTTTGTGCTCCAAAAATAGTGCTATTTTGATTAACTTCTTTTTTACCAAGCAAACTGTTATGTAGTAAAGGTCAGTCTGGGAAAAGTATTTGCATGGGTCAACAATATTGCTGTGTGGGTGTGGATTGCACACACAGTTGGATTGTAACCAACTAATAGTTCAAAGGGTAATAACAATGAGAGGATTATCAGTGTTATTCATTATCGAACTGGCCAACAATAATGATAAAGGTCATCATACTGGTTACCCAGAGCTTAATTACTGTACATGCATTTGGGTAAAATAGCAGTTGGGTATGTGCACGCTGTGTGACAAAAGAGTTTCCCTTCCATCTATATAAGGTCATTGACAGAAATGAAACTATCAAGGGAATCCCTGTGTGTGTGTGTGTGTGTGGGTGTGTGTGTGGGTGTGTGTGTGTGTGTGTGTGTGTACGTGTGTGTGTGTTAAGGTAGGTCCTTCTTTATTATCTGACATTGAAGCCCTGTCTTGAAGACGGGCTATATCAAATTCTAGTTTAAAGCCCATTGTTTCAGTAAAGAAAAGTTCATACGTGGTGCAAATTTCTTGTGTTAAAAATAATTACCACACACCAAACCTGGGTCCAGGTAATCAATCATCATAGAAATACTATACACAATGCACACAGCGGGTCATTTTTTAGACTAGGGTCCCCTAGGTTAACCTGAGCATGATTACAGAGGAGACATTCAATTCATGTTTTGTGATGTCTTAACTTTTTCAGGTAAGACATTTTGACATGTACCTATGGGAAAAACACAGGTGTAAATAATAAAATGAATGACATACTGTACAGGTTCATGGCTCACTGTGACAAGTGAGTAATACAGAGCCCTCATTAATGTTATACAGTATATCTCAAAAGTGAGTACACCCTTTAGATTTTTGCAAATATTCTGTTATATCCTTTCAGGGGATAACATTATCCTACTGAAACTTTGATATAACTTAAAGTAGTCAGTGTGCTGCTTGAATAACAGTATAGATTTATTGTCCTTTGAAAATTACTCAGTACACAGCTGTTAATGTCTAAACAGCTGGCAACAAAAGTGAGTACACCCCATAGTGAACATGTCTAAATTGTGCCCAAAGTGTCAATATTTTGTGTGACCACCATTGTTATCTAGCACTGCTTTAACCCTCCTGGGCATGGAATTCACCAGAGCTGCACAGGTTGCTTCTGGAATCTTCTTCCACTCCTCCACGACGACATCACGGAGCGCACTGGATGTTGGACACCTTGCACTCCTCCACCTTCCTCTTGAGGATGCCCCACATGTGCTCAATTGGGTTTAGGTCTGGAGACATACTTGGCCAGTCCATCACCTTAACCTTCAGCTTCTTCAGCAAGGCCGTTGTCATCTTGGAGGTGTGTTTAGGGTCATTATCATGTTGGAAAACTGCCCTACGGCCCAGTTTCCGAAGAGAGGGGATCATGCTCTGCTGCAGGATGTCACAGTATATATTGGAATTCATGTGTCCCTCAATGAAATGCAGCTCCCCAGTGCCGGCAGCACTCATGCAGCCCCAGACCATGATGCTGCCACCACCATGCTTGACTGTAGGCAAAACACATTTGTCTTGGTACTCCTCACCAGGGTGCCGCCACACACGCCGGACACCATCTGACCCAAACAGGTTTATTTTGGTCTCATCAGACCACAGGACATGGTTCCAGTAACTCATGTTCTTGGATTCATTGTCTTCAGCAAACTGTTTGCGGGCTTTCTTATGCATCGGTTTCAGAAGGGGCTTCTGTCTGGGGCGACCGCCATACAAACCGATTTGATGCAGTGTGCGGCGTATGGTCTGGGCACTGACAGGCTGACATCCCACTTCTGCAACCTCTGCAGCAATGCTGGAAGCACTCGCACGTCTATTTTTGGAAACCAACCTCTGGATATGACGCTGAGCACGTGGACTCAACTTCTTTGGTCGACCCTGGCGAGGCCTGTTCCGAGTGGAACCTGTCCTGGAAAACCGCTGTATGATCTTAGCCACTGTGCTGCAACTCATTTTCATGGTGTTGGCAATCTTCTTATAGCCAAGGCCATCTTTGTGAAGCGCAATAATCCTTTTTTTCAGCCGCTCAGAGAGTTCCTTGCCATGAGGTGCCATGTTGTCCAGCATTCAGAGAGAATTGTGCCCAAAACACCAAATTTAACAGCCCTGCTTATCATTTACACCTGAATCCTTGTAACACTAACGAGTCACATGACACCAGGGCGGGAAAACAACATCATTGGGCACAATTAGGACATGTTCACTATGGGGTGTACTCACTTTTGTTGCCAGCTGTTTAGACATTAACAGCTGTGTACTGAGTAATTTTCAAAGGACAATAAATCTATACTGTTATTCAAGCAGCACACTGACTACTTTAAGTTATATCAAAGTTTCAGTAGGATAATGTTATCCCCTGAAAGGATATAACAGAATATTTGCAAAAATCTAAAGGGTGTACTCACTTTTGAGATATACTGTAAGTATCACCTGTGTTTTAACTGTAAGTCTAAATGTCTGCTGTGAAAAAGGACTAGTGAAGTTGGGCTACAGACAACATGAGTATATCATTTCTAATCATTCATAAAGAACCTACCAGTATCTTAAATTAAAAACGGAACATTGTACATAGTGTGTAGTGTATACCTAAGTAAATGGCGTAAATTGCGTAGAATTCTAGTTTCACTGTGGTCACGTGGTACACGGAATCGTAGTTGCTACCTGGCAACCACGCAAGCATAATTTTGGAGACACACAGGCACGAGTAACAGCTTCCCTCCATGAATTGAGTTAAAAGAAGCTCCAAAGGTTGTACATTTGGTGGCAAAACGGTATGATACCAAGATTACTATTAGCTTGCTCGCGTGCTGAAGTCAAGCCAGTTAGCTAGAATGCTTAACTTTAATTCAAAGTGGTAGGGACGTTAGCTAGCTAGCTTGTTGATGTTGTTGCCCTCATATAGCCATAGCTTTGTAAACATTATTTTAGTCGTTCCCATCTAAATATAATAATCTGCTTCAATAAAGAAGACTGGCTGGACGCATACTAACGTTTTAGCGCTAGTACGTATAAGATGGTACCGTTATAACGTTAGTTAGCTAATAGTTTAGCAGCGATACCAGCACTGTTAACGTTAGCACTACTCTTGCTTCAAAGACCCTTGCTGAAATGCGAACGTACCCAACAATCTTTAGTGCAAAGTAACTTTACGTAACGTTATAGTTGCATAGACAGTTAACCGGGAAACTTGCACGGTCATGTGGTTAGAAGATAGCTAAACACTGGTCTCTTTCCTTGTTTCTGGGTCGACAGAATTACATTACTTATTAATGCTAGGTTTACCTGAAGTCAACGCCTGATATGCCCCTATATTATTTCTTGATGCAGCAGTAATCAGCCTGATTCTAAACTAAACTTTAAAGTCTAAAGTATCTGTAGAAATAACCTTGAGACTTCAAATACATTTGCAGAAGTATCTATTTTACACAATAACGACCATTAAGCCATATCCCCCATTTAGTGGTTCTTTACAGTGTAATTTTCTGTGTACTACAGCTTTGTCAGCATCAGTTCATCACTGCAGCTGAAAGATGCCCCATGGGTCAGATGATGTTCGCAAAAAGTTTATCCTGACCACAACTGGAAACTTCTATGGGATAAAGCCTTCATCCTCCCTGACTGACAGCAAAGAGCTCAATAACTTCTTAGATGATGGAAATGAATTTGTCCTGTCCATCAGCAGACATGACAATGACCTTCTCTTGTCAAATAAGGTAACACAAATGTTTAAAGCATCATTACAATTTAAAAGTTTCCTAGTGTGAATTACCATATCCATGTGAAATAACTTGTCTCAGGGCTCATAAGGCCAACATCCTAACCTCCAATGTTTGGTAATTAGTTAAAAATGAATACTAACATGTTCAACCTACACCATAATTAACAATGAGTAAGCCATTTAATCAAACCCTGGTTACTGATTCTAAATTCCCATAATTGTTTTCATTGTATTTGTCAAACTAATAACCTGGTAGTATGTACTGTATATTAGCAGATCATGCAACTTTATTAATGCATCATACTTGAAACAACAACAATTGTGTTGACAATGAAACTCGTCGTTTTTCCTGTCTTTTTAAACATTTCATCTTCCTTTTGTCAGATTGAAGCATCGGGGGACTGCAGAGAGATGGTGTTGGTGTTCTTCAAGCTGCATCCCACAGTGATCACAGAAGACAACCTTCACCAGAGCCTCCTGGTGTCGTCCATGCTGGAGTCTCCCATCAACACCCTCTACCAGGCTGTGAAACAAGTCTTTGCTCCTGTTCTGCTGAAGGTAAACCTGTCGCTGTGTATCAAAGAATTCCATAGATGCTTTTTAAAAGATGTAGGTTTTGTTGTAACACCACCCACAGTGGAAGATTCTGCTAGACCACACAGTCAACAAAAATCTGAGGATGTAGCATTTATGAAGCTATTACTTGAAACATATTTCAAGTTTGAATTATTCAAAGCATTTTCTATATTTGTAGGTAGAAACAAAAACAATCTCATTGACTATTAAAATTGAAAATGAAGAAAAACCTGAGATAATTGAAAAAAAAAGGATTTTTAATAAATATTACAACACCATTATATGTACATAAATAAATGTTTTCTCCTACAGCTTTTGATAAGCGGATTTTATTTTATATTTCGTCCAAATAAGGCATGAGCAGAGAACAAGACTGTTTAGTCTCAAACTTGAAAAAGGGTCTCTCTCTTTCCCTTCTCTCAAGGATGAGCGCTGGCGTTCAGCATTTGACCCTAAGCTGGCAGGCCTGCTGAGTGAGCTGGAGCTTGGCCTGGGCTCGGTGGTCCGCCAGTCTGGAGCAAATTCCTCTGCTAAGAGGGGCCGCACGGAGGAAGATGTCCTCGGTATGCATAAATATATTTTTGCAGAAAAAATACACATGGGCCTTAGTGCCTATGATCATAGAAGTAGTAATATATGTTTTTCTAAATATTAGGATTTTGGAGGGACTTAACATTATGCATGGGATTTGGTAAAATATCTTGCTAGTATGTATAAAAAGAAAGTTAACTTAACACTTGGAGCTGTAGTGACATGATCTATCAGTAATAATCTATAATCTAATCTATAAACTGTAATGGAAACCCTTTCACTTAGGACTGTATACTGTAATGTGTTCTAATATGTGTGTGTAATCTCACTTCCCCTTTTACAAAGAGTTAATAAGTGTCTGGCTAAACAGGATTTGCAGGTTTTCTAGTAAAAAACATAAAAAACTCTTAACTAAATCTGATAAGAGCAAGGATACATTATGATTTTTAAACAATTTACTCATATTTCTTCCACTCTATGCAGGCATCCTGACTCCCAGTGATGAGTTCCAGTTCTGGGACGAGCTCTCTGAGCGTGTGGAGAAGCACAGTTTGAGAGAAAGGGCCACATATTTCACTGAGCAATTTAAACCCATACAAAAGGTATGCATTAAAATCTACCTGTATCAGGACTGTATCAGGACTGGTACATTTAGTTATTTTAAGTTTGAAAATCTTAATCCTAACATTATTCTACATACGGTTTTGAAAAGGGTTTAATAATTGTTCTAGAAGCTGGGAACTAGCTATGCGTCTCTTTGTGCTTCTGCCAGGAGTATGCTGGGCTTGACGGCTTGTCGATGCCTGATGTTGTGGAGCTGGTGGAACAGAGCAGAGACATTCTGGATGATGTTTGGAGGCAGACTGATTTTGATCCTTATCCAGAAACGCGCATGGTCCGACTCATGGACATTATCGGTGGGACTCTCTCACGCAGACACAAACCAAAACCAGGAAATGAAAACAAATATTTGCAGATTTTTAAGCTACATCGTGCGTCAAGACTTCTGTGTTACAAAGATCATTTAGCTACTGTGGTCGTAGATGAAATGTAAGTTTCTTGAGAACTGAAACTGACTTTGTTTTCCTAGGAACTCATCAGTATACATTACCTGCTGTATATACAGAACATAGCATGTCAATAATTAAATGTTGAAATGCTTGAGATTGCAGTGATTTATTAATAATGTTGACTCAGTGCTACTCACTTCCTTCATAAGAAACAACAGCGAAAATGTGACGAGTGGTTTGGTAATCCTGGACTAACAATGTGAGCATGTGTTCCGTGTTTCCTGTGCCTCACTGTGTGTCGGTGCTTCTGTATGTGGCAATATTGTTCTCAACTTTTTGTGTACAAGGTGGAGCCCTGGGAAGGTATGTGCAGAGGAAGCTGAGTGGAATTAAAATTTTTGCGGAGCCATTTCTGTCGATGAGGGAGAACCTGAGAACGGGCGTTTCCATCTGTGAACAGTGGGTGGTAGCCTGTGAGCATCTGACTGGACAGGTATGGAAGAGATCTAAATGATAAGATCTAAAAGATCTAAATGTAGTGTGCACACAGTGGTTCCACAATTCAAAAACATTTACCATTTCTCTCACAATGTAACACCTCATTTCAATTCAACTGCATTCAAACATAACATTTGACTGAAAATCCATCTCCGTCTAATAAAATCAAATCTAGAAGGAGATCCTCGGTTTGATTGTGGATGTTGTTGTCACTGAAAACATATTTAATTTGCTTTTTTTCAGGTGTGGAAGAGACATGCTCCACACCCCTGGAAGGGAGACAAGCACTGCCCGCAAACCCTTCATTGCCTTGCTAAAAGACTGGATGAGGTAAGATAGAGTTCTGATCCTGAGTCAAGGAAACACTCTATAGTGCGTACTTCTCCCTTTTCTGTGACGTTGTGGTTCCCTGGTTGCATCACATTCAGTGCTTGAAATACATCTGCAAGTAACCTCTTAGTTTTCCTATCCTTGTTTCTGCTTATCTGTTGAAGCTCGCTCATACGTCACATTTAACTGGAATTTCCACTTGATATGTTTGATGAAACCAAAACAAGGAAGGAAAAGTGAACCATAAATAGATTGACTTGTTAAGCATGTTATTGATCCAGAAGGCAACCCACTCACAGTAAACATTCATGAAGCGTTCATGTGTACAGATTTGATCCTAGAGTTTGTCTTTACGCACATTGTGAACCTTTGTGGGCTCAAAGCCTTTGGAATGAGACAGACTTATCATCCTGTTATCCTTTTTAAATTTCTTCTTATTAGCATTTAAATGGTCTTTATGCCTTTTTAAATGTCTTTTTATTAGTTGATGTTTTAAACGGCTTGCGCTGAGCACTTTATCTTTACCTGTATTCTGTTTCCTGTCTTCATTCTGCTTTGAAATGTAAAGCACTTTAAGCTGCATGTCTTGTTGAAAAGCGCTTTACAAACAAAGTTTATTATTAATAATAACTTAACGACATGTCTATTTTTTAGGCTGTGTCTCCCCATACCCATACACACACAGCATCTTATAATTAGTGCCATGATCTGATAAGTCAGTCACACATTGTGGACTCCTGTAAGTCACATAAATCTCAGTTGACAGGTAACATGTGGGAACACTCTCCCTGTTTGTATCTACAGGTGGTGACTCTGCGCGTGGTTCATGAGAAACTGCAGCGTCTGCTACCAGGAGGGAAGCAGCAGGCTCTGACTTCAGATCGAGTGTTTGAACCTTTCTCTGGACTCAACCCTCTGCATTACAACCCCTACACTGAGGTTAGTTGTGTGTGAGCCAATGAGCCTTCTGAATGACATTGTTTGAGCCTACCTCATACCTGTACTTTATATTACATTATATTTGTATAGCGCTTTTCTAGAAACTCAAAGACATGCCTCTAGGCAGGCACGATGTAACAACAGATTACTATCCAAGCTGAGGGAAAGCATAGAAAAGGCAATGATTGTTATTTTGGCATTTTAAGTTGCATCCCTCCCTATGTTTTTTGTAGCCTCTTTGGACAGCAGCGGTGGCTCAGTTTGAGCGCCTAATGGCTCCGTCTGAGCAGGAGGTCGCTGGCAGACTCAAGAGCTACATTGCTGATGTACAGGACAACCCACAACAGGTAGTGAAACACACTGCTTCAGCTCAGGTTGTAAAATATTGTACGTGTGTTGATGTGGGAACTGACCGTATGTGCCTGTGCGTGTGCGATTGTTGTCTAGCTGTTGCAGGTTTTTCAAAAGCACAAGGAGTTGATCAGACGTCCCACCATCAGCAAAGAGCTGCAGTCAGAGAGAGAGACCCTACTGGCCAGACTACTGGACTACAACAAGGGTACACAGTTCTGCCTCACAGTCTCAGAAAAGTCTGTTTCTGTGTCAGAGACGTAACTGCATCTGCATTTATTTAATGTAACAGTATTATTCTCCAGAGCAGACTTTTTCAAACTCGCATATGTGAGGCAAAGACACTGCATGAGGTGACAGGGTTGTTTTTAGATTAGGTAAAGTGAACATGTGATTTTCCAGAGAGTCCGTACTGACCTAATCTAAAAGCATCTCTGAGCAGTATGTACGCTTTCAGAAGCTGAACAATATCATCCAGTGGTTTTTATAGTCTTAATATAGTGTTTCTTCAGCCCACACATTTAATAATCCAATCATTATAATTACTCTAAAACATATAGTCATCTTAATTGGATTATATGATATTTATGCATTTTTTTATGTTCCTCAAATATCTCTGCATTGGAAAAACAATTTGTGGACTGAAAACGAGATGTTTTGTTTCTTATCTTGGTAAGAATTCTCTCGACCACTCGCAAAAAGTTTCTCTCACCTAAGAGACGATCAAAAATAAGAAGATTCTGGTGGATCATGGATACGAACAAAATAAGAGGAAATGTGTGGTTTCTGAATGACGCCCATTGTTGTGCCTGATCTTTGACCCCTCTCTACTTAATTGATTTTGTTTTTAGGCCTGAAGACTGACTTTGAGAGTCGATGCCATGGAGGTCCTGGAGACAAGTCTGGGCCATTCATTGGCAGGAACCTCCCTGAGGTGGTCAATAAAATTGTCTGGGTCCGACAGCTCATACACAAGGTAACTGAGTGTGTGTGTGTGTTCACATGCGCACATATCCTGTATGTGACTGACCATCAAATAGCATGGACTTTCTTGTGTATCATACATATCCATGTGTCCATGTCTCACATTAGGTTGAGGACTCTGTCCGCATAGCTGAAGCACTGCTTTCAGACCTTTCTGGGTTCAAGGGGTTCCTGCATTTCTGTGATGACCTGCTGGAAGTTCTGAGGGCGTATGAACAGGAACAGTTTGAGGACTGGTCAAGAGATATACTGTCCGGACTGGCTGACCCAAAGTCAGGGATCAGGTTGGAGACACTGCAATTATATCTTAATTGCCGCTGAAAGCATTCTGGTCAATTTATATGTCCCAGTGCGTGGGCCTTTTCCATGTTCATGATCACCTTAGCACATTGATGAAGGGCATTGCGGTTAGAATTGGTGCTGGTTTGAGTGGATCTAATGATATTTCTCTCCCTCTGCGTAGTCTCCAGGCCAATAACCGTGTGATGGACCTGGACCATGTGGACGGCAGGCTAAAGATCCAGTATTCAGACAGGCTGGTCAGTCTGCTCAGGGAGGTCAGGCAGCTCTCTGCTCTGGGATTTCCCATCCCAGCCAAGATACAGCAGGCTGCTAATACTGCAGACAAATTCTACAGACAGGCCATAGTCTTAAAACAGGTGAGCGTGTAGGTCAAAGGTCACATTTATTTATTAATTTCTGTCTCATTATTTGTGTTTTGTAACAAAGTGTAACTGCGTTGTAGGTGGCACATTTCTACAACACCATTGACCAGCAGATGATTCCCTCTCAGAGACCTATGATGCTTAATCTTGCCCTGGTCTTTGAACAGGTCATCAAGGTACTGCGCACAGTTAATGTAATGTTTTAATAATAATATCATTATTTTTCTATTGTTGTAAAAAGGGAATTGGAAGTTGATGACTTGCCAGTGCCTAATTTTCATTTTGAGCATGAAAAGTATGAAACTATAGTTCCTGAACTTTCTTTAACACACACATTTTAAACAAGAAACTTACTTGTCACCTATAAATTGTACCCGGCGTTGATTTCATGCTTTGGACTGGAGATAATATTTCTGCTCGTCTTTTTTTTTTTTTTTTTTAGAATCCTCGTTCTCAGTCAAAGGAATCAGCTGGTAAACTGCAGATCACCTGGGACAACCCCAAAGAGTTGGAAGTTTACATCACCAAGCTGCAGTCTGCTGCGGAGAAACTCTCCACCGAGAACAGGAAGTTACGCAAATGGCACACTGACTTCATTGACAAGGTTGTAGCATGCTGTTATATTTTCACTTCAGTTTTTTCTACTAATGGTTGAATAAAGAGGCAGTTATTTGTCGCGACCACATTCCTTTGGAATCATAATCTGAGATAAGTAACTAAAGTCTTGCTATGTATTTGTTTGCACACCTCTGGGTACATTTCTCAGGTGGTGACACTGATGAATGTGGACCTTCTGAGACATCAGCAGCGGTGGAAGGATGGCCTGCAGGACCTTCGTACTGGCTTTGCCACTCTGGAGGCTCAAGTATGGATTACAGTCCGAAGTATAAGTGTCTTTGCTGCTGGCCTTCATGTCAATTTTATCAATATATTTTTACTGAATAAATGATTTCTATATTCATGACTATAAACATTTGTAAAATCGTAAGCTCTGTGCTTACTGCAATTATCATTGTAAATATTAAGCATGATACAAAATGACTTTAGTGCTCATCACTACTGCTTTTTTTTGGACATACACAACCTGTACAACACATTTGAATTCTCTCCTTTGGAAAACTAATGCATGAATGTGTGCTTTTTTTTTCTCCCAGGGCTTCAGGTGTGATGACATGCGGGCATGGCGTCAGCACTGGAACCATCAGCTGTACAAGGCTCTTGAACACCAGTACCAGACCGGACTTGAAGCTCTGAACAAAAACCTGCCTGAAATACACATAGACCTCACTTTCAAGTCAGTACACACACTTTCAGTGTGCCCAACTTCCTGTCTCGCTCTTCATGTTTATTCTCTCGTTCCATTTCTCTCTGCCTTCTTACTTTTTTTTCACTTTTGTTCTCCTTCTCGTGACTAGACAGGGACGTCTGCAGTTCCGTCCTCCATTTGAGGAGGTGCGTGCACGCTATTTTAGGGAGATGAAGCGGTTCATCTCAATCCCAAACCAGTTCAAAGGGGTCAGTGCCCAGGGGGAGGAGCTTATCTTCAGCGTCATGATTGATAGAAATGCCACTGGTTTCGTCACCATCTTCAGCAAGGCCGAGGACCTCTTTAGTCGCCTGCAGGCTATACAACACAAGTTCAAGGTGCCTGAACAACATGTTATTTTGACCTTGATACTGATTATGACTGATTGTTATAAGTCAACTGTCCTGTAAAAAAAACATCTGTATAATGTTAAGAGAAGTGTAACAAGGGTTTTTTATTTGTAGGGTGATCACTACACACACTAAAACTATTTTAATGCTTTATTGTACTTGTACTGTTATCTTTGAAAGAATGTAACTTGGATTAGTCATGCTTCTGTATTTATATACTGAGGCTCTGTGCTTTTTATCGTCAGCATTCCCCCCTCTTACATTACACTAATCGAACAGTGAGCCCACTCTATTGGCCTTTCCCTTCTGTCTGCAGTCATGCATATCTAAACAGTAGAGGGAAGCCCTCAGTCAACACAAGGCTTTTCATTAGTTCTGTATTTACTCATCAATGCCTTTTTGTTGTTTGTAGTTTTTGTCACCTTTGACAGAAACATTTAAAATTGCGAAATACGCAGTACACCCAATCACTCTGGTGTGTGTGTGTGTGTGTGTGTGTGTGTGTGTGTGTGTGTGTGTGTGTGTGTGTGTGTGTTTTGTAGGAGTGGGTGGTGCTGGGCCAGGTTGATTTAGAGAAGTTAGTGGAGAAGCATCTGAGCTCTGTGCAAGACTGGGAGAGAAACTTCAAGGCCCTGAAAGCCAGAGGGAAGGAGTCAGAACGTCTGCCCAGGTATATATCACA
This sequence comes from Cottoperca gobio, assembly GCF_900634415.1. Classification (NCBI taxonomy): domain Eukaryota; kingdom Metazoa; phylum Chordata; class Actinopteri; order Perciformes; family Bovichtidae; genus Cottoperca; species Cottoperca gobio. The sequence continues at coordinate 7,871,731 of NC_041367.1, forward strand.
CGTAATAAAAACAAGTAAATATAACAAAGTTATAGCTACTCACAACCAAACACAGCCACAATATAATTACGAAACAGTGAGGGGAAAGTCCAACATTTATCCAGGACGGTCAGTATCAGTCTTTTGATACCTAAATGCAATTGTTAGGAGGAAATGATTAATAAAGCATTTTGTTATCGTCACACGCTGGTTCTGCTGAAACTGGTGACAAAGCAACAACATGGAAGGTCCGTTGCTTTGATTCTGCTTGGTGGATGTCACAGAGTGCTTCTTTAAGCAATTTGTACTGAATCTGACATTTCATTTTCCCTGACGAGATTAAACTTACTCCTTCGGTCCACTTCCAGATAATTGACTCCACCAATACAGGAAATGTACACCTTAACAAAAGCGTCACATGCACTGATCCTGTCCTTCCTCTTCTGGCAGTCAGGAGAAAGTTGACTGCATTACAGTCAACTGCGAGCCAGTAAAAGCTGTCATCGATGACCTGATCCAGAGGCTGTTTGACATGCTGCTCTCATCACTCAGGAAGTCCATACTAGGTAAAAACAGATGACAACTTATTTGTCTTTTAATTTTTTCCCCACTTTGTTTTCATTCATTTACAGCATTAAATTTGCATTCAAGTTATCAGTGTAATTTACGCCAATCACAAGCCCAATCTTTTTTTTTTTTTTTTCTCTCTGCTCTTGTTTATTAGGGTCTGAGCACTGACGATGTGAAATTGTAGGAATAATAATAATAATAATAATAATAATAATAATAATAATAATAATAATAATAATAATAATAATAATTAAAAAAAGAATCCCAAAACGAGATTAAATTTGGCACAATTCACCGTAAAAGAGGAAGTTGTTGTAACTTCAGCATACGTTCTCCAATCTGCTCCAAATTTCTCATGCTTAATGAGACATGTGACAATGAAGACATCTCCATGCAAATATTGATTCATAGTCATAGCGCCACCTGCTGGCAACAGGTGACAACAATCCGATTTACCTGAAAATGACGTGCGTGGTCTACACATGATATAGAGCAATACCATGTTTTTTTGAATGCGCCTGTCCTCTAGCACCATATAGTGGACACAGCAAGTGGTCGCAGGTATGTCATTTCCAGCGCATCACATTCCATGCTATACATAATGTTGACTCGTGCGCCTTGTCTCCAACGGTCACGGCAATGCGCTGCAGTGTCAACGGCGTCCCGCCAGTCCCGCCGACGCGCGTGGATGTGCTGCTTGCAGCTTTAATTTTGTTTTTCCATTCTCATGGCCCAATGACAATCTCTTTTCTTTTCTGTTTCCTTTCCTTTACGGGTGCCATCTTCCCTTTTGCTTCCAGGGCACACCCAGGCCATAGACAGTTTTGTTTCAGAGTCAATGGAGGTGTTGTCCACTCGACCAGAGAGCATGGAGGAGATTGGTGCGGCCGGTGGCAAATATAGCCACATATTAGCCCGCAAACCGGAAGTAAGACAAACACACTTGTAAACTCTGGTTAGGAACTTTCTTACATGATAGAAGTACCGCTGGAGTTTTTTGTAAATAGCTTTCTCCTACTCCCTTATTCATGGTTTTCAAATTTCAATTTTCCTCCATTAAATTACCTACCTAATAATACAAAATGTCTTTGACATTGTTGCTTTTGTTTTCTACTTTTCAATGATGTAGTCTTTTCATATCATTATGTATATTATGCTGGCCACTAATGTGACATGCATGGATTCATAAGTGGACATTTATGTTGTTTGTCTTGTTATATTTCTCATGTTTGATGTACAACCGTGTCTTGTAATTCCATGTGCGATGAGCCAAATGTTCGACATGATATGGAAATAAACTCCCTAATAAACTCTGCTGTATGTATGGGAATAGATCCTGCCTCAGTTCCAGTGTGCTGAGGAGAAGAACCGCTTGCTACGAGCAGTGGCCGGGGGGGGCCTGGACTCCCTGTCCTCTCTGAGGGCCAAGTGGGACAAACTGGAGCTTGTGATGGAGAGCCACCAGCTCATGATCAAAGATCAGGTGACATAGACTCACAAGTGCACATGTTGTATCATGGTCTCTCTTCTTTTCTCCTTCTATCTTTGTTTTCCTTTTACAATTGACCCCATGTGCTTTCTCTTGCCCTGTCCCTTAGGTGGAGCTGATGCGGAGTAATGCCACTGGTCGTATCGACGCCTACAGGGGGGATCTGGAGCGGTTTAAGGCCCGCTGGGACCAGCTGAAGCCTAAAGATGAGATGCTTGAGAGTGGTGATCATGCTGCCCTTCTTGCATGCCTCCAGACCATCAGGGACAAGCAGCAAGAGTTCCAGGAGCTAGAGCTTGTGCGCAGTAAACTGCTGTGAGTTATTTTTAATACGCTGAATTTATAGTTTTTTCTTTACTGAGAGAGGCAGGACAGTTACAGTTATACTGTGGCCAGAAAATAGTTTATATAAATCTTTTTTTATATTGATGGGATTGTTAGTAACTTCACTAAATCTGATGTGATAAGATTATAGCCATTCGTGTTATAGCCATACATTTGCCTAATCATTCAGAAACACTATAAAGGTTTGTGGCTCAACATGAAACAGCATCTTAATTTTTATTTTTTAATCTCCTTGTGGTTCCTGCTTTATGTTATCTATACAGATATATTTTTCTATTTGAAGCTACTCAGTATTATTACTGATTCACACTAACCTGAAATGAGGAGAAATACTATATTATTCATGGCCTCCTGCCAATTACATTACAGCCCAGGGCACCTGCGCGGAGTAGCCGCCCCCAGAACAGAACTTCTATAAAAGCCTACTTGTGAAGTTTCACGTTCTACCTACAAGACCAAGTTTAAGGGCCTTTACGTCAGGCCTCATTACATTCAAAGAATTATAAAGTGGCGTCTTACTCTTTGTTCAGTAATAACATCATAACTCAATCATAAGTGCCTCTCCTGCGTTGCGCCCGACAGCACTGTTAGATGAAGTGGCAATCAGACTCCTCTTCTCTCCTCAGTGAGGACTGTACCTATTTTGACCTGGGGGCTCCAGATTTCTCTCTGGCAGAAGAGACAAAAAGAGACATGGAGGAGTACAGCCAGATGTGGGGTCTGTATGAGGAGTGGCAGCAAGGCTTCACAGAAAAGGCCCAGGAGGACTGGATTACATTCAGGTAAGGGGGTTAAGTTTACATGGATCTTAATTTCACAGCTCTGTGTTCAGTTGTGTGTTAACATCTATGTTTCTGTTGTTTTACAGGAGTAAGACGTATGTGTTTGAGGAATTTCTGTTTACGTGGCAGGACAGACTCAGGAAGCTGGAGCAGCCTACTGCCATGTCTGTTAAACTGCAAGGAGAAGTGGACAAATACAAGGTAGGCAGGAGTACAACTGGTGGAATAACATATCATCATCTTCTTTAAGTTTCAGTATATTCAATTTAGAAGAACAACACTACAAATCTCAAGCAAGAGGCTCGAGCAGGGCTCAGAGGCTACAATGTTTATTACCCTCATGTGTTTGGGACAATATACTGACAATCAGCTAGAGCCTGCAACGGTGTTAGGATGTTATTCACTGTAGAATTATACATTAGGACAAGTCATGGAATCATTCATTCATCCATCCATCCATCCATCGTCTACCTCTTATCCGGGATTGGGTCGCGGGGGCAGGTGCTCCAGTAAGGAACCCCAATCTTCCCTTCTCCGGGCCACATCCTCCAGCTCCGACTAGGGGATCCTGAGGCGTTCCCAGGCCAGTGAGGAGATATAATCTCTCCACCGAGTCCTGGGTCTTCCCCGGGGTCTCCTCCCAGCTGGACGTGCCTGGAACACCTCCCTAGGGAGGCGCCCAGGTGGCATCCTTACTAGTTGCCCGAACCACCTCAACTGGCTCCTTTCAACGTAAAGGAGCAGCGGCTCTAGCGGATCATGATCGTGGATCTTGTTACACATCTTTGACTAGTTATTAGTATTCGTTTTTGTAGTTTTATTTTCACACTTTTCCATCTGTCTAGAACATGGTCCCAGTGCTGAAGTATGTGCGTGGGGAACACCTGTCCCAAGACCATTGGTTGGACATGTTCCGTTTGCTTGGCCTTCCAAAAGGGACGACTTTAGAGAGACTCATCTTTAATGACCTCCTCGATGTGGCAAACACCATCATAGAAAAGGCCTTGGAGCTCAAGGTATGTGCGCGCACACTCATGCAAATAAGTATACATACTGGTGGAAGCACACAACTCTATAGGGACACACACCTCTTTAAATTGTTCATATTTTGTCAGGTCTTTTTAAGGGATGTCCCGATCAAGTGTTTTAGCCCCCGATCCCAATCTGAGTCATTTAAAATTGAGTCGCGGTCGGATACTTCCATTTTGATAGATAATACAGTTACACAGTGCACACTTCAAGTACATTAAGGTTATTAAAAGTATATGCAAGAGACTCTCACACTGAGCTGAATAAACAGTCTCATACTGTGTTTTAGCTTTGAGTTGGAGAGTTGACGACTGTTACGTTGCTTTACATGAAAGCTTTGCGAGTACAAACACGTACAACAAAGGATCGGATCGGGATTCAATGTACCTCAATAACCTATACCGATGCCTTCTTCGGCCCTGATATTGATCTTTGAGATCCCTTGTCTTTTGAGGTATGGGACGATGATTGATAAAAAATATGAATTGATATGGTTACCAACAATACTGCAATACGGGTATGGACCACTTGGGGCCAGCAGCAAGTAAGAAATTGCACATTATAACATAGTCACATGAGCAAAAACTTTCATCATAGTGTTTTGGCCATTAAGGAAAGATTAAACTGATAAATGCAGTGTTTTTATTTCTTATCAGAATAATTAAGTAACAATATATAAAATGAGATTTGTTTTTGTACGGATCATATAATACTTGTACATTGAAGTTTTATATCAGCATATCCTATAGGATGCCGTTTACTGGTTTATTAAAATGCATATTAAGTGGTGTGTGTGTGTGTGTGTGTGTGTGTGCGCACTTGCATTTAGGACCTGAACAGTCGTGCTCAGGCAGAGGTGACAATCAGAGAAGCGCTGAGGGAGCTGGATCTGTGGGGAGCTGCGGCCACCTTCAACCTCACGGAGTACACAGACAGCAGCAGGCGCGCTTTCACCCTCATCAAGGACTGGAAGGATATAGTCAACCAGGTAGACACGCTGGCACACTGACACAAACATATATGGACTCACGTACTGTATATAAACACAAAACACACACTTGGTGCATTATGTCACACTGAGTCAGGGTTAGTCATAGGCACAAAGCCTAATCAGGAAAGTGAATGACTTTATTGAGTAACCAAGTTTATTATAAATGAGTTTATTGTAACTGGTTATAGTTTTATTAGCCACACGTTGTCCATAACCCAAAAGAGAAGGGTGTGTGTACTTGTTTTTATTAATCTACATCCGCACTATTTGCTCTCAGCCTGCCTGACATGCCTGTAACTAAGGGATACTTCAGCACCTGCCTACTGTTTTGAGTAACCTCCAAAAAGCTTTTTATACCATCATACAGGTTTAGCGTGATCCTGATTTCTTCTACTTTAGTTAATTAATCTTTTCATTGTTAAGATTTTTGTTGTTTGAAATAAACTGGACATTTTCTTGACTATTGAATCCGCGGCTGGCCTGTAGATCTATTCGACATATATAATAAGCTGGGACTGTGTGACCCAGGAAGTGACCGCTTCAATGTTCTTTGTTCTAGCTTACTTGACCAAGTTGCCCTTTTTGGATGAGGGAATGAGGGAACAAGTCCTGCTCATTTACACTTGGCTACCTTTGAGTTTAATTGATTTTAAGATGTTACTGAACATTTCTAAAGCATACAATGTAAAAAAGGTAGTGATGCATATAATACAGATACAGAATTATATCCTAATCACTGAATTATATACTGTAATTTCCCTATAAGAAGCCTCTTATATACGTATGAATTTATGTATGTATAGTATGTATTTATATATAAATGTATTCAAAGTTGTCTAACTCTTTACCTTTATTACCTCTGAAGTGGGAACCCAAATGCTGGACTCATCATAATACTGTTTATTGAGATATTTTATCTGCATACGGAACAATGCTTTTGAAAACATTCAGCTCCTTCAGCTGTTTGTCAGGGTTTCATTCTTTTTTTGGGAATCATTATTTCAGGCAGGTCAATTAAAGTGACCACTTGGTAGATAAACTTGGAAGGCACGGAAAAGTCTTCGGCAAAATGCCGGCATATCTCCTGGCACCATTAAATGAAATGTTTAGGATTAGCAAACATCGGCTTTATCGCCACTCTGTGCCCGTCCAGGTGGGAGATAACCGCTGTCTGCTGCAGTCTCTGAAAGACTCTCCCTACTACCGCAGCTTCCAGGACAAGGTCAGGTCAAAGAATCTATGCATAATCTTTTAAGTGCTTAATTTTTATTTTTTACAAAAAGTAAATCTCCCCAAACCTTCTGTTTATTAAAGATACAATGTGTTAACTTAATCAAATGAATTGCTGCGGTCATGTGTGGTTGCATGTTTTTTGTTATTTGTGTTTCACCTGTTTTCACATCCTTAATGAAGCAGCACAAACCGATGCTACAATATTCACTCTGCGTGTGTTCAGGTCAGTCTGTGGGAGGTTCGTCTATCAGACTTAGACGAGTACCTGCTGAGTCTGAATGCCATCCAGAGGCGTTGGGTTTATCTGGAGCCCATTTTTGGGCGAGGGGCATTGCCCCGGGAGGAGGCCCGCTTCAAACGTGTTGATGAAGACTTCAGGTACTGTGTGTGTGTGTGTGTGTGTGTGTGTGTGTGTGTGTGTGTGTGTGTGTGTGTGTGTGAGAGAGACTGTATCACATCCAGTTAGCTGTTGCTCTATATTGCACATTGATTGTCAGCCTTAGAGAGACAGGTCAAATGTAGATCTTAAATTTGACCAAAAGATAGCAAGCGCACTGCACTCACCCAGAAATTCTCAGTCTGAAATGAAGCACTTTCTATCGGATGTGAATACACACATCCTCAAATTTAAGCTTAAAGCTTAAAGCTGGCATTTAAACCTATGTCATTGATTCATCCCACATCCTATACTGATGAGACTTTTCTTTCCTGCTGCACGGCACGTATGTTTTGATGTACTGTTTATTTTCAGTTTAAGTTTCAGAGTATAACTCTAGAGTGGTGTGTCTTTTTCTGGGATAAATGAACAAAAATAAGTAACAAAACACTCTCTTTATATGTGTAACAGGTCCATAATGTCAGACATTCAGAGAGACAACAGAGTGGTTTCTCTGAGCTCAAGGGCTGGCATCAGAAACTCCCTGGTCACCATACTGGACCAGCTGCAGCGCTGCCAAAAGTCACTCAATGAGTTCTTGGAGGTACACACACACACACACACACACACACACACACACACACACACACACACACACACACACACGTGCATTTCTGTATGCAAAGAACTACATATGTACAACATGAGTGGCAAGCATCACAGCTCTTTTGTATTGTGTGTGGTTGTCGCAGGAGAAGCGCTCTGCCTTCCCACGGTTCTATTTCATAGGAGATGATGATCTGTTAGAGATTCTCGGACAGGCGACCAACCCAACCGTCATCCAGTCACACCTCAAGAAACTCTTTGCAGGTCAGAAACCTCTGTTTTGTTTTGTTCTGTTTTATTATGCCGTTCTCTTTTCTGTTTTTACATTCTCTTCAGATTTGCTCTCACCTTTTGTATCGCTTGTATCAAAGCATATTCCGTTGTACTGTGAGGATAATCTGCGTGTGTTTTATCCGTGCAGGTATTCACAGTGTTGTATTTGATGAGCAGTGCCAGCACATTGTCGCCATGTGTTCTCTGGAAGGAGAAATAGTGCCACTCAGAAACCTCATACGCATCTCCAGCCTCGTAGAGGTAAAGCTTGTTGTGCAGAGTTTGTGTAAATATATAAACTGTATGTTCTGTGTTGGGTGTAGAGTATTATTGATAGGACACTTTTGAGCTTTGCATGTATGTATTTGTTTCAAAATAGAGTATAATGTATTCATTTTTTAATGTTGGATTGTTTGTGGCTGTTTGTGAATTGTCTTCTGTGAACTTCTTTGTAGGTGTGGCTCAGTGAGCTGTCTGTGGAAATGCAGGAGACTCTGAAGCACCTGCTGTATGAATGTCTGTCAGCAGGGAAGAAAGGGGACGTGGACCCCTCACGGTACCCATCACAGGTACACACACACACTTTTAAAAAATAAAAACCCACAATACTTTGCTCAAGTTGAGATCCAAGACCACATACGTCAAGGATTTGTAACCCAGGGTGTGAAATAAACTGTCTGAACTTTCTTTTTTTTGGTTTAGATTCTGTGTCTGGCTGATCAAATCCAGTTTACTGAAGATGTGGAAAGAGCTCTAAAAGAGCAACATTTGCAGCAGCTGGAGCTGGAGCTCAGGGCCAAATTAGAACACTACACTACGGTGGACACCAGCTCTGACGGTCACGCTAACACAGGTAGTTCTGTCTGTGTTTGTGTGTGTGTATGCATTGTTGAATTGATGTGTGTGTGTTTGTTCTCAGACTGGTGTAACTTCAATGCACTGACATTAAAGACATTAGCCGTAGCTGTAGCTTTTCCAGTTACCCATGGGGATCCGTCATGAACGCTTTTTCACCACCCAGAGAGAATCTGCATGTTTGTGTCAACTCCCATCTTTTCTCTGTGCTTCAGATTCAAAGTGAATGCACACTAAGTAGGCAAATTGTATGATAACATATTGAAATTGATAAAAAAAAAATGAAAGGGCTGTCTGGCTGTCAGCTTGCTGCAGAGTTTATCTGACCACTAGTGGCCAAAATAAATGAATGTCATTTTAAACAATGGACTGGATGCATTTCATGCATGTTGAATATAAAATGGATGATGCGAAGAACAAATGTGTGTGTTTGTGTGCAGGCTAAATATATACACACACCGGGTCATGATTGCCGTAAGCTCTCTGTCTCTTTATTTGTAGACAAAACCTTATACTTAAATGTATCCAGCCATATACTGCATGTCCCTGTGCTAGTAATTCTGATCATAATCTGAGATGTCATTCATAAATGAGAGGATAAAACATCTTCTGAGACAAATACAAACCCAGACAGGAGAAACGGAGAGAATCAGAGCCATATCCTGCGTGATGTTCTCTGTCAAGAGGTCATTACATGTTTAGATATATTTGTAGCATACCAAATGATGCTCAGAATATCTTTCTGCTCTTTAACCTCTATATCTTTATAACCCCCCCCCCCCTCTCTCTCTGAATTGTCATGCTCTATAAACACTTGCTACTTCCCACTTGCTTTGTGTTCCACGATCAGACTCCCTCTTGTGTTGTTAATGATTGAGCTCTGATCAACATCTCAGGTTGTTACTTAGGACTGGGAGATCAATCTGAATGACTGCTCTCGTGTGAATCTCTTGATAAGCAGTCAGACACAAGAGGCTGCTGAAGGGCAGCACCCTTTTAAAGCTGCAGATGCAGTCGCTGGCAGCATCATTTAATGTCTTGGGGCTGAATATATAGCTACATTAAACATGACAGCTGAGAGTTTTTTTCACAGTACTTGAATTTGTAAAAAGGACTTTTGAATTTAAATCAAGGTTTGTTATTCAGGCATGAGATGAAAAGCTCTTCCACAACCCTGCTAGTGGCATCATTTCACGGTACATTGCTGGCAAATTCCACATTTCTGTGTCATGAAAATGTATCTATGAAAACAGTGCTTGTTTCACTTGCACAGAGTGTGACTGGAGCCAAATTTCTCTCATTAGTTACTTAGATTTTTTTTTTACTTCACGACCAAATGTTTCAGCGCAGTGCTGTGATGGAGGTTATTATATTTGCCGAAAATATGTTTCATTTTGTGACTCTCTTGCATTCAAACACCATCCCACACTTGAAATAGAACCCACTTCCATGATGACGTCTCATTAAATGACTGGCTCCCTTAAAACAACCAGGTAGGCTGAAGAGGCTTTGGAGTGGCAGTATTGATTAAAGTAGCTAAAGTAATGACAAGAAGGATAATCTAATTACCCAATCTACAATAATGGGCCATAAACCAAGGAGGAGAGTGCGAGTGAGCTTCCCTTTGGCACAAAGACGGGACAAGATGGTGTTCGTTTGGCAAGATATTTCTTTATGCTCCTAGGGTAAGGATGACATCACTGATGCATTTCTTCTGTACACACAAGGCATTTCAATCACCTACCTAGTACGTAACAATTGGACCCACTGTAATTTACAATATGCAATCCTCACTTAACTTGGGCGGCTGTGGCTCAGGAGGTAGAAGGTTGGTGGTTCGATCCCCAGCCCCTGCAGTCCCCTTGGGAAAGATACTGAACCCCAAATTGCTCCCGATGACCTGGCCAACAGTGTGCGAGTGTGTGTGTGTGAATGGTTATCACTACTGACGAGCTGATGTGCACCTTGTATGGTAGCCTCTGACTCTGTATCAATGTGTGTGAATGGGTGAATGACATGTGTTTTAAAGCACTTTGAGTGATCGTAAAGATTGGAAAAGCGATATATAAAAGCAGTCCATTTTATTTAACTTCAGAGATGTACATAGAAAAGTAATCCACAGTTAGGATTTAGGATTCGAAGATCTAAGCCTAACATGTCTTGTATGTAAGGTATCCCTACTGTTGGAAGTAAATATAAATGATGTTGATTATACAACAGCAATTAGATTTTTCTGTCAAACAGCAACATGCAGCAAAGGGCTTTTTCTATGACAGTATTTGTGGGTGATATTGACTTTCCAGAATATCAGTGCGACTGTATTCATGTCTGACAGAGTTCCCCTTAAATTGTTGCTTGTTTACACAGCGAGGGGTCTCATTCTCCTCACCAATAGATGCAATTCTGCATTTTGACTTTAAACAGCTTTCCTTACAACCGACAAAAGCTGCTCTTTTATGATAACATAACATAAAAGCTATTGCTGTTCTGTCTGCTTACAATGAACACCTTCCATACATCCACAGCAAAGGACCAGAGCACTGCCTAATGAACACTACATTAAGTAGTGATTGATTTAAAGTTTTAACATAGATGTTAATAAGAATCTTCCATGTTTAATTATTTTTATTAGAATATCATTGATCAAGACGGACAGAAAAAATGAGATTACTGAGATGTGAAACTGGGTTTAAAAATATACAGGTTTCTGCTTTGAACCTGTAGGACTATAAAGAGGCTTACACAGTGTATAATATTTGTTTGCTCCTGTGTATATGTGTACTTTTTTTTATTGCAAATACCAAATAGGTTTATCCTTGTTGAATATACATGACGTATACAAAAACTCATTTATAATCAAGTATGTTATTTGCGTCATTTTATAATTTCCGCCATCCTGATATTCTTGCATGTCTTCCCGTACAGAGTCCAGTGTCCTGCAGCTGAAGCTGAAGGCGTTGATTCTCGATATAATTCACAACATCAGTGTGGTGAAGCAACTGAACCAGGCAGGAGTTACCAGCCCTGATGCCTGGGCCTGGAAGAAGCAGCTTCGCTTCTACATGGGAACAGACAAATGCTGCCTTATACATATGGTGGATGCACAATTCAGCTATACATATGAATACCAGGTGTGTAAACATATAGATACAAGTTGAATACACTCTTCTTTTGTACATGACCAAATCAACACACACTGACGTTTCCTTGGATGCAGTTTAACTTTTTATTCGAGACTTTATTTCTGATCATTCAGAATATAAGATACGAAATTACTCCAAGAAATACAAAGTGGTAATTGAATCTGCTTCCTTATTCAATCTGTATTGACTTAAAAGGGAGGAAACACATTATCTTGTGAGGCAACTAATTTGTGTAAATAGAAAATGTGTATTTTGACTTGTTAAATGACTCAAATTGTTATTGAATTTCCTGAATTGGATTGATTTAATTCTTTGTAGATTGACTTACTAATTAGTTGTATCTCCTTCATGGTTCACATTTCAGCCACCTGTAACACACTATAAGTAAATACTGCGCATGCAATTTCAATTTTCTTACTGCTGTTCATCAACATGTTAGAAGTGCTCATGCATGCGCAGTATGTTTTGCCAAACTCTGATAAATAGACAAAGTGTGTACTGTACATACCATAGTCACTTGTAGTATCACACAATGTAGTGTCAGTGTACACAATAATGCTTCACCTAACCCTAATCCACAGTTGTACGTTGAGTTACATGTAGATAGTTCTGGGCATCAGTCTGGTATTCTAAATGAACATGCAGGTTTGTATGTGCCTTTTCAATCACCTCCACTGATGTTACTACCATCACTTAAATACCTTTCTCTTCTTGTTCTTCTTGCTACTCATGGGTCTCACAAAAATGGTTTTATGTTCCAGAAATCTAGTTGAACTTCTTATCTTTCACCTGTGGGTGGCACTGTTAATGCAGCGATGACGAGCACCGAAGATAGCTTTGCTTTATTTCCCCTCTGCAACACAAGCAAGACTCAGTCTCACTAATTTTTTATTTTCTTTGCCTGTTATTCCGTCCTCTTTTAATCCATCATCTGTCTGTTTGCCTTTATCCTCTGCTGACTTCTCCCCCTGCCCCTCAACCCATCCCTCACTCGCCATATCTTTACTTCTGTCTGGCTATCTCCCTGTGTTTCTGTCACTTCCTTTCTCTCTTTATCACTCATTTCTTCTCCACCCTACCTCTCCTGTCTCCCAGGGGAATGCGGCTAAGCTGGTGCACACTCCACTGACTGATAAGTGCTACTTGACTCTGACCCAGGCCATGAAGATGGGGCTGGGAGGAAACCCCTATGGGCCTGCTGGCACAGGCAAGACTGAGTCGGTCAAAGCCCTGGGAGGGCTGTTCGGACGGCAAGTGCTCGTGTTCAACTGTGATGAGGTATGAAGATGCTCGTAAAGAGCATGTGACGGGTTAGGGTTAGGGTTAGGGTTAGGGTTAACGTGTTGGCCCAAACTTAGTAATCATTATTCTGACATAATATGAACATATGTTTTTACTTACTTTACTTATGACACACTAAACAAGGCTGGTAATTGAGAACACATTTTTTTATTTCTGGTTTGCATCCGTCTGTTTTTCAGGGTATCGATGTGAAGTCAATGGGACGAATCTTTGTGGGCCTGGTGAAGTGTGGAGCGTGGGGCTGCTTTGACGAGTTCAACCGCTTAGAGGAAGCAGTGTTGTCTGCAGTTTCCATGCAGATTCAGGCCATTCAAGACTCCCTCAAACATCACAAGAACGCATGCGAATTGCTGGGGAAGGAGGTCGGAAATTAAAAATAGATTCAGACAAATGCATTAATGTTTATTCATTACATTTCTCAAGCCCGCTATCAGTCTTTTTGCAGCACTTTTTTAATTTGATATTTCTGTTTAATTCACTGGCTTGTGTATACACACACATACTTAAACACACAGAGTAAAAGTTTTCACGTTCGACCTTAAGTCATTGCCTTTCCGTCAAATCAGTTATTTATTATTCATCCGTTGTGGAAGAGTTGGTTCGGTCATTAATCATCAAGCAATCAATGAAACTATATTCATGCTACAGTTGCATAATACACACAGTAATGTGAATAACTTGTCTTCCTTCTCTTCATCCTTCAGGTGGAATTGGACCCAAACTCTGGGGTGTTCATCACATTAAACCCGGCAGGAAAAGGCTATGGAGGCAGACAGAAGCTTCCAGACAATCTTAAGCAGCTGTTCAGGCCGGTGGCCATGAGCAGGCCAGACAACGAGCTCATTGCTGAGGTCATCCTCTACTCTGAGGGCTTCAAAAGCGGAGAAATACTGGGACGGAAACTGGTTGCAATCTTCAACCTGGCCAGGTAGAACATGTTTGGTTAAGTCTTTTTTCCGGTTTGGGTTGAGGTCCAGGTTGGATGGAATGGAACTGTCTCACCAATCTTGTTTTTAAATTAGTGTGGTTCACTAAAGCCGGCCTCAGACTACATACTACAGAAACTTCACAGTTGTTATTCTCTCTAATCGGCCCAGATGATTCTGCAAACCCAAAATCGGTACGACCAGGGTCCCTGACGATATTTCCCCTCAGATTGTCCGGATGGGTGAATCCGGGAGAAATCGACCAAAAACTCCTGTAGTCTGAGCTCTGCTTGAGTGGAGTTTGTTCCAAACCAAATATTGCTGTGGGTGTTTAATTTATTCAAAAGGACTTACTCTGCCACTACAGTCTATTCAAATATAGGCCTATTGAATTTGTGTACAAGTTATCCTCTACCATACACCCCTTAGCCCTACAACCAGTACCACAGTCAATTCAGAGTGTGTGAATATGTGTGAAAATGTGCCTTTATGTGTGTGTCCAGGGAGCTGTTGACTCCCCAGCAGCACTATGACTGGGGTTTGCGTGCTCTGAAGACGGTGCTGAAGGCCTGTGGCAGTCTCCTGCAGCAACAGCGGAGGAGTCATGACAAGGACAAGAGTAAGACCCCTCTGGCTATTTTTTATTTTAAGGTACAATATTTCTGTGAGGCTTTTCCAACAGTGGAGAGTGACAGGAAAGTTAGGAGCAAACTATTTGGCCGTGACGTCAAGTCACAGTACCATAACCTGACATCTGTCAGTGGAGAGCGTACTTGACAAATGTGACTAATGCAGGGTAACAGGATTTATTGAATTAAATACACTGCAACATTTCAGGATCACATGCCATCATGGGCTGAAAATAGGAAATTATTAGTATTATTAAACTGCAAATTGAGCACAATAATAATGGGTAGATACAGATAATGATTTGCTTATTACTGTGGGATCGCTGTCACACAATTTTTAATTAACAAAGTAGGCCTACATGGAGTTGTATACAACAACAGCTGGCTGGCCCCTCGCTGTCCACATTCCCCCCCCGACCCGCTGTAGGTCGGCTTAGAAAGGCTCGCGGCTCTGGCTGTACAAAAGCCCTTTGCCTGGACCTTGCCCATTCATGTGGCTGTACTGAAAATGAATGTGTCTGTTTGACATGTCTTCACTCCTCAATATGAGCATTTATTCATGCTTCATAGGATGTAAAAATTATATATTAATAAAGTAGAAGTCCATCAACTAACACAATTTTGCAGTACAAAAGGCTAAACGGCCATTTTATATACAGCAATGGTTCAAAAGATGACAGAGATAGTCATATATAGTTATTTTACTGTTTCAGAGGATTTGGAAACATTTCTAGAGAAGCCTTGTTCAGAGGGCTGAAGTCTAAATGTGCTAAAACACCAGTCTAAACACTAAAGCAGACGTCAAATGATTGAATTAATTATGGCATTAAAGTTATGTGAGTGTCGGACGCCGGATTCTTCTGGCTTGTGACCATCTGCTCAACAGGACAGAAATAAATGTACCACAAAAGCAGAATAGTCATGACTATACTGTCATGTAATACAACATGCAGCAGACAGCCAAAAGCTAATTGAAGTTTATCAACATATCAACATTTTATGTGATTTTTCACTTATTCACATATTTATTATTATTATTGTTATCCATCCACCGCTTGTACCCGTGATCTCGTTCTTTCGGCCTTCATGACCATAGGTGAGGGTAGGAACAAAGATCGCCCGGAAGATCGAGAGCTTTGCCTTCTGGCTCAGCTCTCTTTTCGTCACAACGGTGCGGTAAAGCGAATGTAATACCGCCCCCGCTGCTCCAATTCTCCGGCCAATCTCAACAAGACCCCAAGGTACTTGAACTCCTTCACTTGGGGTAAGGGCTCATTCCCTACCCGGAGTAGGCAATCCCCCGGTTTCCTGCTGAGAGCCATGGCCTCAGATTTTGAGGTGCTGATCCTCATCCCAACCGCTTCACACTCTGCTGCGAACCAATCCAGTGACTGCTGAAGGTCACAGACCGATGACACCATCAGGACCACATCATCTGCAAAGAGCAGCGATGAGATCCTCAGGCCACCAAACTGCAACCCCTCTCCTCCATGACTACGCCTCGATATCCTTTCCATGAAAATTACAAACAGGATTGGTGATAAAGCGCAGCCCTGGCGGAGGCCAACATTCCCTGGGAACGAGTCCGACTTACTGCCGTGACACAACTCTCGCTTTGGGCGTACAGGGATTGGATGGCCCTCAGAAGAGACCCCCTCCCCCCATACTCCCGCAGCACCTCCCACAGTATCACCCGGGGGACCCAGTCATACGCCTTCTCCAGATCCACAAAACACATGTAGACCGGTTGGGCGTACTCCCAGGCCCCCTCCAGGATCCTTGCGAGAGTGAAGAGTTGGTCCGTTGTTCCATGACCAGGACGGAATCCGCATTGTTCCTCTTCAATCAGAGGTTCGACTATCGGCTGAACCCTCCTTTCCAGCACCTTGGAGTAGACTTTACCGGGGAGAAGTGTGATACCCCTGGCACACACTCTCTGGTCCCCCTTTTTGAATAGGGGAACCACCACCCCGGTCTGCCACCCCCTAGGTACTGTCCCAGACTTCCACACAATGTTGACGAGGCGTGTCAACCAAGACAGCCCCTCAACACCCAAAGCCTTCAGCATTTCTGGACAGATCTCATCAACCCCTGCGGCTTTGCTCAGTGACTTCCAACAGGGAAATTGACGATGGTCCCCCATCAGCTTCCAGCTCTGCCTCTACCATAGAGGGCATGTTAGTCGGATTCAGGAGTTCCTCAAAGTGCTCCTTCCAGCGCCCGATAACCTTCTCAGTCGAAGTAAGCAGGGTCCCACCCTTGCTGTACACAGCTTGGATAGTTCCCTGCTTCCCCCTCCTGAGGTTCCAGATGGTTTTCCAGAAGCACATTGGTGCCGACCGAAAGTCCTTCTCCATAGCTTCTCCGAACTTCTCCCACACCTGCTGCTTTGCATCTGCCACGGCAGAGGCTGCCGCCCTTCCAGTACGTCAAATCAAATCAAATCAAATTTATTTGTATAGCCCAATAGCCCAACAGAGTCCTTTGTCTGATGCCAATAGAAGGTCATTGGTAACTTTCACCAATATGCCATCTCTGGGCTATGATGAACTCTAAATCCAGATTGAAAAACCTCAAATAAACTATTATTATGTAAAAAACCATTAACTGTTTTGCAACTGCTTTCTCAAGGATCTTAGCGAGAAAGGGTAGGTTAGATATCGGCCTATGGCTAAAACGTCTGGATCAAGACTAGGCTTTTTAAGAAGTGGTTTTATTACAGCTACTTTAAAGGATTGTGGTACGTAGCCAGATAATAGAGGCAGGTTGATCATATTTAATAACAAGGTGTTAATTAAGGGTAAAACTTCTTTAAACAGTTTAGTTGGAATCGGGTCTAAAAGACAGGTTGATGGCTTAGACGATGAGATTGTTGAAGTTAGTTGGTTAAGGTTGATTGGTGTAAAACAGTCTAGATATATTTCAGGAGTTACAGATGTTTTTGAAATTCCGGAGGTTGAAGTTTAGTCATTACCAATTGAGGGCAGGAGGAGATTAATTTTGTCTCTAATAATTATAATTTTATGGTTAAAGAAGCTCATGAAGTCGTCACTACTGAGAGATATAGGACTAGAAGGCTCTGTAGAGCTGTGGCTCTCTGTCAGCCTGGCTACAGTGCTGAAAAGAAACCTGGGGTTGTTCTTATTTTCTTCTATTAAGGAAGAGTAATTCTTATACGTTTTAAGATGATCTAACCAGACTAAACGAGATTCTTCCAATTTAGTGGAACGCCATTTACTTTCAAGATTTCTCAACTTTTGTTTTAGTTTGCGGATTTGTAAATTAAGCCATGGAGCTTTCTTTTTATGTTTTATGATCTTCTTCTTTAGAGGAGCGACAGAGTCAAGTGTTATTCGCAGTGAGGCTGCAGCGCTATCAACAAGATGATTAATTTGGGAGGGACTAAAGTTAGCATTGGAGTCCTCCATTATATTGATATTGAGTCCTGGTATTGAATTAAGTGCTGATGGAATCACTTCCTTAAACGTCGGTACCCTGCAACTGTTTCCAGAGTCCTCCCGGATAACATAACCCGGAAGGACTCCTTCTTCAGTCGAACGGCTTCCCTGACCACCAGGGTCCACCATGGTGTTCAAGGGTTACCACCCCTTGAGGCACTTAAGACATTGAGACCACAGCTCCTCACCGCAGCTTCAGCAATAGAGGTTCTGAACATCGCCCACTCAGGTTCAATGCCCCCAACCTCCATAGGGATGTCTGAAAAGCTCCGCCGGAGGTGTGAGTTGAAGATCTCCCGGACAGGGTCTTCCTCCAGACGTTCCCAGTTCACCCAGCAAGACTACTGCAGGGCTCCAGTAGGCCGAATACTCCGAACTGGGGTTTGGGGCATAGGCACAAACAACAGTCAGAGTTTTCCCCCCCATAACCCGAAGGCGTAGGGAGGCGACCCTCTCGTCCACAGGGGTGAACTCCTGGCCCTGGCTCCAGGCGGGGGCCCCGGGCTTCCTCCGGGCAGGGTCTCTCCTTCTTTTTTCATGAGGTCATTTTGAACCATTCTTAGTCCCTCGCCTGAGACCAATTTAACTTGGGAGACCCTACCAGGAGCACAAGGCTCCAGACAACACAACTCTCAGGTTCATAGGGACACACAAACCTCTCCACCACGGTAAGGTGATGGTTCCCGGAGAGGTATTATTATTATTATTATTATTATTAATAACATATGTTGTTATGTCCCTGCAGTGTATTGTATAAAAGTGTATATCCAAAAATAAGACCTGTAATGTAATATTGGTTTAAGTAAGATCTTCCAATACAATGTTTTTCCCCATAAAGTCAATAATCTAAAAGTGTACTTTTTTTCTCATTTTGGTGAAAGTGTCTCTATAACGTGTCCCCTGAGAAGTGCTGAAGCCATTGCACTGATAATAAGCTTCTGACCGGAGCAATAGAAAGCTGTTGAACTGATGAAAAGGATTAGAGGATATGGACGATAAAAGGGAAAATGTGTCCGGTTTGGAGATGCTTATCCTGTATCCAACAGGCTCACACTACAAAACCTTTTGATCGTCTACGTCTTTATTTGTGGATATCTCCTAAATGCAGTTTGAGAAGAAGAGAGTACTTGAACATCAAAATGATCTATTGACCAGCACTTTGCCTGTACACCTGCTGTCGTCCTTGTCTTCTAAATCCTCTGATATGGGCACGCCATCAATTGACATTTAGTCCAAATGCCCTCTTAAAAACTTTTATTCCCTTGGGCTCTTTCGCTTGTCTGTACTTTTGTCCTTCTCCTTTCTCTCCTTCCCAAACACTTTGCCAGAGTTCTGTTGTTTACTTCTTCAGTACCTCTTTCTCTACCTCCTTCCCCCTCCTTCTGACCTCCTGTTAGCTCTCCCTCTGATACCTGGCTGTCGATGCCGCTCTTGTCCCACTCGTTCGTACTCGCTGCCCTCTGCTTCTCACCCCCATCTCCCCTTCATGTCTCAACTTCTCAATACTTTCCCCTCCCATTTTTTCTGCCTTTTCTTGATCCTATCCCTCCTTCTTTCTCTCTCTCTTTCAAATCCTTCTGTTCCACCACCCGCCCTTTATCTGTCCCACACACACACACAGAACATGCACCTCCTGTCTGTTCGATGAGCCCCTAAGGTATTCTTGTGTTTGTCTGTGTGTGTAGTCTGGCCAAGTCTTCCTCTGTGCTCTAAAACAAGCACCACATTTGTTCCAGCAGAAAAGGCTTGAGAGAAGAGAACAAAAGTATCGACAAACTCTTAAATCACGACAGGGTTTAGTAATTAGCACTTTTGTAACAGGGGGCATGTGCGAGAGCAAAAGAATATTGAGTTTATTGTCATATAACCTTTTTGTTTTTGTGTTTCTCCATCCTGTATTATTTATTTGCTTCTCTTTCTGCATATAATCTTTTTTTAGCAGTATACAACTTAGCCTATCCTGCTTCAGATTGAAAAAAACAAAAAAACAATCTTTTTCATCGACATACAGTTCAGGAGAGTCGTCTGGTGGTGCAGGCATTGAGACTGAACACCATGTCCAAGCTGACGTTTGCCGATAGCTCCCGGTTTGACGCTCTGGTCAGAGATGTCTTCTCTGGGGTTGATTTCATAGATGTGGAGGACCAGACACTAATGCAAGCACTGGACCAAGTCTACAAGGAGGCACGACTTGAACTTATACCCAGCCAGGTGCGTGTGCATGAAGACATCTATTTATAAGCCGAATATAAACATATTATTGTCATGATGCATGATGCGTATGATAGAATTCTGACTGTTTTCCATGTATGCTTAGCTCAAGAAGGCATTGGAGCTGAATGAACAGCTGAGACAACGAATGGGAGTAGTCATCGTAGGGCCAAGCGGAGCAGGGAAGTCGACACTCTGGAGGATGCTGAGGGCTGCTCTCAGCAAGACAGGCAAAGTGGTGAGTAAGAGACAAACCGCCTACCTGGATTTCCATTCACTGATGCATACTGTGAAACTCGAGAATGCATTCAAAATGCTGCAAAGGATTCCAGTATTATTTACTATATAAAGGAGTATGAAAAGCATTTATTCAAGAGTTTATGGGTCAGTTAGAAAAATCTTCCCCAAGTGCGTGCCATCTTTAACTAATGCTGTGTTTTTGTAGGTGAAGCAGTACACAATGAATCCTAAGGCCATGCCCCGACAACAACTGCTGGGACATATAGACATGGACACGAGAGAATGGTCCGATGGCGTCCTCACACATAGTGCCAGGAATGTGGTCAGAGAACCACAGGGTGAGAAAGAGAAACCTCTCAATGGGTGCTTAGCCAGACTTTTGACAGCTGCAATAACGTTTATATTAACCTGAACAAGTTAAAGTAGACCAGTACACTTCACAAGGACTGGATACAATTAGCCTAAATGATTCTACATGTGTTATGCTCTGCACTGTATGTATTGAGATTGATGTACTGTATGTATTGAGAGTAAACCGATATGTAAATGTATTTTTGTGTTTTGTAGGGGTGAGTTCATGGATTGTGTGCGATGGCGACATCGACCCAGAGTGGATTGAGAGTCTGAACTCTGTCCTCGATGATAATCGGCTGTTAACCATGCCGAGCGGAGAACGCATCCAGTTTGGACCCAATGTTAATTTCCTGTTTGAGACTCACGACCTTAGCTGTGCCTCACCAGCCACCATATCCCGCATGGGAATGATCTTTCTCAGGTCAGTCAGCCTATGCAGACAGTGTTTTCTTTGCACCAAATTCCATGTTTGTCATCCAGCTTGTCTCACTTTTTTTTTAACCTGTCCTTGTTCGCCACTTTAGTGATGAGGACATTGATGTGGGTGCCTTGGTGAAGTCGTGGTTAAGGGGTCAGCCAGAGGAGTGTTGCAGTAACCTAGAAAACTGGCTGGGAGACTACTTCCAAAGAGCTCTGGACTGGGTCGTCAAACAGGTTACCTTTGCAAAACTGTGTCATTGTGCTGAATGACTTTGAACTCAAGGTTTTGCCCTTGATGCTGAAACAATGCTGACATGATTTTGCACGCGCTTAACAACGTGTTGCAATGTTTTCTGTGTATGTCAACACATGGCCCTATTGGTGATCCTAAAATATAGGACTTTCTGAATAAATGACCTATAATTTATTTATTTGCTGACATTATAAGAAATTCACAAAAAATCTGCAGGCTCCAGTTATCTTATTCAATTCAGTTAAGTAAGAATTACATACTGGGTTTCTCTTGTTTTCACATCAGTTTTTCAAAAGTCTTTGTTGACTTTTAATTCAAACTTTCTCTTCTTCGCTCCTTTAGAATGACTTTGTGGTGGAGACTAGTCTGGTGGGCACAGTGTTCAATGGTCTGTCACACCTCAATGCTGTGGCAGAGAGAGGTCAGTTCATCGTTGGTCTTCTCAGGGGTTTGGGAGGAAACCTCAACCTCAAAACAAGACAGGAGTTTGCCAAAGAGGTGAGGACCCCTGTGTTTTCTGTATGGGCAAAGGGTGACTGTAAGAACAGTTTAGTATTCAAATTCAATTCATGTCTCAAACTTAACTTGTTTCTTAGAGTAAGTCTCCTCAGCTATAAAAAATAAAGGGTTGAGTCATCATTGAAATACTAATAGAGGATATAATTTAACTTCTGTAATGCCACTACTCAGAAACACATCAGTCCTGATCTTAATGTTCGCCTTTATTTCTGTATACGTCTGCAGTTGCTGAGCTGGGCTAGAGAAAGCCCACCAGACTCCAAAAAACCTCTGGATACCTACTACGACTCTGACAGCGGCCATCTAGCAGCCTATACATTCCATCGTCCCGAGGGTCTCTCACTGGAACAGCTATCTCATTCACACACACTACCTGTCATTGAGACTCCAGACTATGCAGAGAGGTCTGCACTGCTTCTCTCCGTGGCTCACAGCTCAGCACAGGCAGCCCTTCATGGTGGTCGGGCCAGAGGGCTGCGGAAAAGGGTAATGACACTCATGCAGAGTGGCATGCACACACAGAGCACAAACATTTGCATACAGTAATCATAAACAGAGGGAGCATTTGCACACACACTTGCAATATTATGTATACGGAGACACAGTGTGTAAGTACCAAAATTGCAGACAATCCCAAAATATGGATCAAAGCACAAAAATACGGACTTTTTGAAGACGTTAATTAAAAATGTATTGAACTCGTCACAGCGTCATGATTGCTGAGTTAATATTACGCAATCTGACATTCACTCATTTACCAACATAGCTATGATTGTTTCATATCATTTATAAGGTTGCAGTCTGTGTAATCTGTTTAAAAAGACACTGTTCCAGGCACACCTCATGTGGGTCTGCTTGTTAAAAAATAAAAAGGTTTCTTGAGATCACGGTGGAAGAGTGCGTTATGGATTGTGTGGCAGAGGCACTCAAGTGTGGAGAGTTAAAGTAATGCGAGCACACAATCAAGACTGATATCAAAGCTTCTGTTATTCAAGACTTGACCTTTGCGTAAAGGCACTGACAAGTCAGAATAAGGATCAGATCTTCTTGTGCATGTGCGCTCAGCCTGATGTATATGTACGCAGAGAGTAGTTCCCTCAAAAGTAATTGCTTCCCTCCCCAGGGGTTTGAAGAACAAGGGTCACTCAGTTTGCCTTTTACACTCCAGTTGAGTCTCACGCGATGTCTCCTTTTCTCGTCCTCTTGCCATCTGAAAGGTCACTGTGACAGGGTTTGTCACTCTTCTGATCAAATAACATCTAATTAATTTACAGACACATACACTTGACGAAGCATGCATGCATATTATTTACTTTTCAATTATTTTCTCTTTCTGTCTGCGCCCTGACAAAATGTCTGTCATTGCCTTTGGGTCTGTTCTGACAAACATTGTTCTCTAGATTCCCCGTGGCCCTCTTGTTATATACAGCACTGCCACTTATTTCTTCTTCTCATCGTTTCCTGCAGTCCTGTCACCATCCTAATCATATATGAGATGTATACGAGTCACAGCATTTATTCATTTGGCTGAAGCTGTAGTTCCTATCTGGTCACAGTAAAACAAAAAAAAGAAATGACGTCCTGTGTGTTTTTTTTACCTTTTTTGTATTTATTGTTGTCTGTCCAGCATGCTCCTGCGCTACGCCTTCTCTGGGCTGCGGTCCACCCAAGTCGCCGTGGTTCACTGCAGTGCCCAGACCTCATCTCGCCATGTCCTACAGAAGCTCGGTCAGACCTGCCTGTTGCTCAGCTCAAACACCGGTCGAGTCTTTAGACCCAAAGACTGTGAGAACCTTGTGCTCTACCTAAAAGACATCAACCTACCCAAACCTGACAAATGGGGCACCAGCAACCTCACTGCCTTCCTGCAGCAGGTAGGGAGGACAACCAATTAGTGACTAGATAGATAGACTTTGACACTGGTTCCTATCACATCAGTGTGGGTCCAGGGCTGTTCCATGTATAATCGGAAAGTACTTGGGAGTTTCTCTTACAGCCCTTTAATAAATGTCTTACTTTCTCTCAACTTTCCCCCATTTCTTCCACCTTCTTAATTCTGTCTCTCGCTGTCTTTTCTCCAGGTTTTGACTTATAAGGGATTTTATGATGAGAATCTGGAGTGGGTGAGTCTAGAGAACATCCAGGTGGTGGCCTCCATGTCAACAGGGGGTGCTGTAGGGAGCCATTCGCTCACCTCCCGCTTCTCATCTATAGTTCGCATCGGCACTATAGAGTAAGTATGGGGAACATGTACTCAACACATTACTTTTCACATTGCCAAACATCCTGCAATATACATGTGTTTGCATACAGTACATGCCCTGTATGTTTTGTTACATTATGTAACATCATCATGTTTCCTTCATCTCGCTCTGTTTCACTGTTGGTCTCCCTCTAACCCTGTTCCACTGTCTTTTATTTCCCACATCCATCTGCCTCTGCCTTTAGCTATCCAGACAGGGAGCAGCTGCAGACTATCTACTCAGCATACCTGCAGCCAGTTCTCCAGCATAGCCTGGGCAGCCAGGCATCATGGGCCAGCACAGGGAAAACACACCAGCTGGCCGGGTCTCTTGTGCAGCTCTATGAACAGGTATTCACTTGGACAGGGTGTTCATTTGTGTTCACATTTGTATTTGTAGCAACATGGTCTTACCTGGGAAATGTATAACCATTAACATTTGCATATCTAGTTTCTTTATTTAACTTCATGAAGTGACTGTATCACACACGAGGCAGAAACATAAAGGCACTTATTTTGGTGAATCAATGTAAATACAACCCTCAGCATATTGTCAGTTGCCAATGGATTGTGTCCTATTGATATGTATGTATCGTGTATCTTTCTGTGTTTCTTAACTCTCAGGTGAAAGCCAAGTTTACTGTGGATGATCACAGCCACTACCTGTTTACCCCCTGTATCCTCACAGAATGGGTCCTCAGCCTGCTGCGATATGATCTCACTGCAGGTAACCAAACACACATGCAAGAATGCAGCACATTAATGTCTGTGTATGTGTGTATGAGCACTTTTTTTGACAGGATTAAGATTGATGTAATAACCCGGGACACTCAAACCTTCTTGAAGTTAGGGAACAAATAAGAACCTTAATGGGGAGCCAGTTATCACTTTTTTTTAAGTTTTGTTATGTGGGAACCCTAAACTCTCAGACGCATGGCCAGTAAGGGGCTCACACACATTTTCAAAAGCACTGCTGTATGCAAACAAAAATAGTTAAATTGAATGACCCTACTGGCTTTTCTTCAAATTCCCTAAAGACCTTCACGTAGAATAATGTTACTGCTGCTGAGGAACACATATTATTATTATAACACTGTCAGTTTGTATGCCAGAATCAAAAGGACAGCACCATATGGCTTATTTTCCTGTCAGTATTCTTTTAGCTCAGAGCTACTGTCTCACCTTTTTCTCCATTCGATCTCTCTCTCTCTCTCTCTCTCTCTCTCTCTCTCTCTCTCTCTCTCTCTCTCTCTCTGTCCTCACTTCCTATCTGTCACTTGTCTCTCTCCCCCTCTTTTATCATCCTCTCCCTTTGCTGTCCTTTCATCTCTCCCTCTGTCACTCTTTCTCTCCTTCCGCAATGTGTTCCTGCTGTGATAGTGAGTCCAATCATTTATTTTAATTAAACACGTCAGCGGACAAACTTCTCTTTTCCTATGCTCATCATTTTTCGACTGACTTTTGCTTCCTCCTCCCTGTTTTCCCCTCTTGCTGCTTACCTTCTTTTTGGTATGTAAAACAAAACACTTTCTTCATCTTTATTCTATGACTGTGTTGTGTTGAGTTTAAGTGTGCATGTAATCATAATGGATTTATTAACAGCACATAAATACTCTTATACCGTTGTTTTTTGGCCTCAAATCCCACTGTACACTACCTGCTCCACACCAAACAGCAGACAGGCACAGTTAGCAACTAGCTAGCTGCTGAACATAGTGGAGCATATAGTAGCTACACAGACATATGTTTTCCTTAGGAGTTGGTAGAGACCAGAAAGCTAAAAGAGATTAAACATGTACTTATATTTGCCAGGCGGCCAGAAACGGTCTCCAGATGAAACCTGCTAGATGTACAAATAGGCAACTGTTAGCAAACATGTTCGCCATATGACCTTTTAAAGACGATGATATGTGAATGTTGTGTTGAAAGCTTGTTTCCGCTGCTCTCAAGTGTTAGTTATTGCAGGTTTCATTTCTGTGTTTAAGTCGCAGTCCTTTTAAATTTAGTGGAGATAACACTAACTTTGAATTTGTGCCCAAGACCAAGCGTGATTATGTATGTTTCCCCGTATAAATGATAAGGAGGTCATGTATGATGCCTGATACATTGGAATGGCTGATATCATCAGCCAATTTAAGCTTATCACAAATACATCAGTATCAGCGGATTTGTCAGCCAATAAATAAGACAAAAATACATTACAAAAATGCCAAAGATAAGATTAGTTTGAGCTCATTTAGAAACAGTGTTGCGTTTACATAGGTTGTCCACTTCAGAGCGTGGACTGGGGGGGTTTTGGTCAAGGAAATCGCTTGAAAACCGTACGCATAGAAAATGTTTAGCATGGCAATTGGCACTTTAAGTGTTTTATTTTCCTTTGTGGTCTTTCAAATTTAATATGCCACAAAAACCTGGGAGTGTCAACTGTGTCCTCTGTTTGACTCTCTTTCAATGTAATGTGACAGACACTGTTGAAGCCAGTGGCCGATGAGACCACAATGCTGGCCTGTCCCTGTAGCACTCTCTTTTTAGCCACAGTGTAGCAGCACTCTGCTGATTCTTGGGGGAACATAGTAAATTTAGTCATACTCCTGGGAGGTGCGTTTGTCATGCCTGATCTCACCAGAAACAGCCTTTTGACTCATGTTGAGCGCTTTGACTCATGCCTGAGTCACAGTGTAAACACTGTGCTTGTGTCTGTGTCTGCACTTTTTGAAACTTAAACAACTGTGACAGGTATGGACGGATGACAAAATCCTCATTACATGTGTTATAGTGTAAGTGAGAAACAGAAAGCAGTAAGTCTATGCGCTGAATTTTGCATCAAGGTTCAACATTTCAAACAAAATGAGCAAATGCCATTCTGTGTGTTAATGCAAACATGTGCACGGCTTGGGATATCCTGTCGGGTATTAATCCAAATATGTGTGTGCGTGTCTCATGTATTCCTTTTTAGCTCAATCTAACGTGACAGACAGCGTGTTGGAGGTGGTAGCATCTGAGGCCAGGAGGCTGTTCAGAGACCGGCTAGTTTCCTCCAAAGACCTTCACACCTTTGATAACATCCTCTCCTCCATCATACGGGGAGACTGGGGCTCTGATGCTCTAGACAACATGACTGGTATGGGATGGATCAAATCTCGCTGACATACACCCTCATTCAATTCACACATACTCACACAAAACAACTGAGGGATTAAACAGCCCAACATTGGGGCGAAGCAAGAATAATTCTATTACAGATTGAGTACTTAATTGAGATGCAATGCATGCCAATATTTTCACTTTGCCATTCATGCCTGAGTGAAAGCAATATGTGATTGGCTCTGTTCTTTTGACAGCTCTGCATTTATGTCCGTTTCTAAGCTAATGGTCTGTTTGCTTATTTTAAACCAACACCTCTTTCAATCCTTCTTACCTTCTTCTTCCTTGGTTTGACCGCTCCACAATTGTAAACAAAACTCAAGTGCTTACTGCTCAACAATGTTTCTCATTCACTGATCAACAATATAATGTCACCACAGGTAATAACATTTGAATTCCCTGGTTATAGCAGCGGCAAGATGTTGGCAACAGGTTTTAAATCCTGGGTGGAGCTGGCAAGACTCCAATGCTACACTTGCCTGCCAACTCTTAGTGTGACATAAATAAGAACAAACGCGTACAAGAATCAAGAGCCGTGCCAGAATGATGTCTAGTGTTGCCCACACTGTACAAGAGGTCCCCTCAGGACCCTAAGTCGAATGAGAGTAAAAGATAAATGCAGTATCCTGCCCTCGTTGGATATAAATGTGTGTAGTTATACTAATATACACTATGCTTGGTAATGATCTGCACAGCAGCACTAGAAATAATTGGCAAATGCTGGCAAGAGCAAGCCATAGCCAGTTGTCTTCATGCAAACTAATATTGGAAGCCAATATAGATAAAAAACATGCAAAGAAAGCTAGCTCAACTCAGGGAGGTGTAGTGATCAAGAACAGGTCCTGCATAAATACAATGACACATCTATAACAGAGGTCATTGAAACTGCTAAACAATAGCTGGCAGTTCGACTAAAGACATCAGAGAGCCAGAAGCCTAAAGGTTAAATGTTTTTCATCACATCAGCACATCCAAAGCATTCTTCCAGCTACAGTGTTAATGCCAAGAACCAACTCTATAAATGTTCAAACTTAACATTGGGGGTGCATACCTATATCACCGGTGCTCAGTAACTACAAGACTGTATCTGGTGCATCTGCTCACCCTTCTGGGCATTGGCTAGACTGCTGAATATAAACATAAACAGTCTGCATTTATATCCTACCTGTGAGAGAGCATCAGCTAAAGGCTGTTACTTGTAACCTGAGAGAGAAATGTCTCTTCCAAAGAGTGGTTAAAAATGCAGTCCACTGGTAAAACACACACCTGCCTGCTTCTCCACAACATCTGGTATGTAAGCTGTGGGATTTGAAAACAAAGCCAAGATGCCCAGGTTGAACATTCACACACACTTATCTCATTTTCACATGTAGTTCATTTTTGTGACAGCACTTTCCTTTACAGTACTCATTGTTTTTGTGTATTTTGTCTCACCTCTGCCATTTGATGTGCACGTGATGTGTGTTACTAACCGTCGGTAATGTTTCCCCTGTGTGCAGATGGTTTCTATGTGACATGGGGAGCCTCTGAAAGTGCTGTAATGGCTCCAGGACAGTCTCTCCCTCCTCATGGTAAACAACTGGGGCGTCTGGACTCTGCTGACCTAAAACAAGTTATCCAGAAGGTACACAGTGAGGAACCGTTGTCTGGTGTGTTGTGCATGTGACCAGGCCTGTTGAATTAAGTATGCACTGCACACAGTCAGAAAAC
Organism: Cottoperca gobio; assembly: GCF_900634415.1. Classification (NCBI taxonomy): domain Eukaryota; kingdom Metazoa; phylum Chordata; class Actinopteri; order Perciformes; family Bovichtidae; genus Cottoperca; species Cottoperca gobio. Next base: position 7,900,810 of record NC_041367.1, read on the forward strand.
ATGGAATTCAACAAGCCATTCAGACTTGACTCCACTTCCTATGTCACATCCAGGCTCATTACAATATACCCCCCCCCCCCCCCCCCCATCGGAGTATCTAGTAGTACAATCTTTATTTTTGCTTCTTAGCTACAACATTGAACTGCCATTAACGCATCATTAATATGATACAATACAAGAAAACTCTAAAATATGCTCTTCTGCGTAATGACACATTTGCTTTTATTTGTAATAAAGTGTTTTTACGTTATGGTATTGCAACTTTACCTTTAGTAATTTAAGGATCTGAATACTGCTTATTTTTCTGCTGCTGCTTTTATCTCTGTGTTATTTGTTTTCTTCTTTTCATTTCATTCTGTAGTGTCTGTAGTGCAGCTTTTACACCTTTTGTGTGTGTGTGTGTGTCTGTGTGTGTGTGTCTGTGTGTGTGTTCCTCCCTTTCCCCCCTTTAGGGAGAAGTGCTGTACAGCCGTGATAACAAGGAGCTGGATCTTCTCCTGTTCTGGGAAGTGTGTGACTTTGTGTCTAGGGTGGATCGGGTCCTGAGCCGACCCGGTGGCTCTTTGCTTCTGGCGGGCAGGAGTGGAGTGGGGCGGCACACAGCCACGTGCCTGGTGTCACACATGCATGGATTCACATTGTTCACTCCCAAAATCTCCCGTGGTTATTCTCTTAAGCATTTCAGCAATGATCTCAAGACGGTAAGAGTGGATTGTCTTATTTATTGGCTCAACTAGTTCACATTGTGTTAAACTTACCAATGTTTACAGAATGCGTTTAGAGATGATTGTACTGAGCTGTTTAATTACATTCATATCAACATTATATCAAGTTTTTATTAAATAGTAATTAAAGTATTAATACACAGATAGTTTGCTAAAGGAACTTTGGTGTCAGTATACCTGTGATGTGTTGCGTTTATATGTATAATGTATGTGTATGCATTGTGTATGTGTAGGTGATGCAGCTGGCAGGTCTGGAGGGCCAACAGGTGGTTCTCCTGTTGGAAGACTATCAGTTTGTTCACCCAGCTTTCTTAGAGATGGTCAACAGCCTGCTGTCATCAGGTGTGTATTGTGTTTGTTTTCCTTTTCTTCCATGTTTCTGACTTTTTTGTCCTCGAGGTTTTTCTTTTTAATGTTAAAGTCAGGTTTCGGATTAGGTTAATGTAAGTAATAAAGGAAATGTTGAAATTATTTTTAGAAATACGCTTTTTTTCTTGTTTGTATACTGTGTGCACGCATTGAATCTTTTAAGTATCAGACACATGCTTATTGCAGCCCTTGTTCTGGAGTAAACATGGTCTCCATTCGGATATGAACCATGCTTTGGTCATTTCAGCAATAACTATGCTTCACCAATCATACAGTAGGTTGCAGTTTTAATGCGACCTGGCCCTACTATCTTGTGTTTACATTCTTCTGAGAGATGCTCGTGTCTAACGACACACAGATCATATATTTGCGTGTGTTATGTTTCAGGTGAAGTTCCAGGTCTATACACCCCAGAAGAACTGGAGCCTCTCCTCTCCCCCCTCAAAGATGCTGCTTCCCAGGATGGATTCACCGGACCACTTTACAACTACTTTTCCCACAGTTAGTACTGTATATTGATCGAGAGCCCAGTCCCTCTGTCTGTCTGCCTGTTATTTATTCAATTCAATATGCTTTATTGGCATGAATGTAACAAAGACAATATTGTAGTCTGTTCCCATGTATGTGGTATATGTTGTAAGGACACGTGTTGTACTTTTACAGTGAGAAGAGGACCAGAGCTCGTCTCACTGTAAAAGTACAACACGTGTCCTTTCTTTCCACTGATTGTGTTATCGGTTGTTCTCTTCTGTGATTTTATCGGACTCCTTTGATTCCTCTGCTTCCCTGCTGTGCAGCGGTGTGTTTACTGTAGAAATGGTGCCGTGTCACTGAGGTTGATGTTGCTGCTAGAGAATACAATCAGCAGCTCTATTATTGTCAAAGTATTACCCACTAAAGACCAACTCTGTCAGGGAGCTACAAGCTTTAAGGGGAAATATCAGCAACACAATAACTAGTGCCAGTCTTCACATTGCCCCTTTACTGCCTCTGTTTCCGGCTCATTTGCTGTGTCTTTAAACGACATTTTGTGATTAACTCCTCCATTTATTTTTTTATTCCCCAGCTAGTACTCTACTCTGACCTTTCTCTTTGTGTGTCACACCTCCTTAGGAATCCAGCAGAACCTCCACATTGTTCTGGTCATGGACTGCTCCAACTCTAACTTCACCATCAACTGTGAGAGCAACCCAGCTTTCTACCGCAAGTGTTCTGTCCAGTGGATGGAGGGATGGTCTGAAAGCAGCATGAAGAAGGTGAGAGGAGGAGGAGGAGGAGGAGGAGGAGGAGGAGGAGGATGGGGAAAAGGAGTTACAAGTACAGTGGCAAGATCAAAAACAGATTTTAAATCAGCAATTGCTGATAAAGTTCACACCAGTATTTAAGATCTAGAAATAAAAAAGTGTTGAGTATAGAAATGTACTTTTTTCCCCGGAAACAGTCTTATCCAGATCCTTGTATCATCCTTGTATGCTTTACAAGTACTCAGTAGCTTTATATTCACTATTGTGGTAACTGAAACTTTACATTTTAAACTTGAGCAAGTGAGATTAGAAAGTTTTTAATGCATGCATCCTGGCTTTCCATCTAACTTTCACATCTGGTGTGTAAACCTGTACCGTGTCAGATTCCTGAGCTGCTGCTGGCAAAGACAGAAGGAGGACGGGAGGAGAATGAAAGGGAAAAGACCTCAAAGGGGAAAAGCTCAGGTAGGAGCACTTGTACATATACTATACTAAGTTGTGTTAATTATAATGATGATGATGTTATTTTTTATAGTTTATCCCTGTCATGTCCCTAAGACTAATTATACTGCTCTTCTGTGGATGTAGTTTGTAGACACTTCATTTAATAACACAGTCTTCCACCAGTGTATAAAGTAGTTTGCATATATAACCTACCATGTTAATCATACATGTTGCACCTTTAAAACATAACTATTTTGATATTTTTCATGTTATAATGTTGAAGTAACATTGTTTCTAGCCTGTGTTTGGCTGCGTTTTATGTTAAGAAGTTCAATGACCTCTGAAATTTAAATCAGTTTGTGCTCACAATCGTCCTCATCCTCTGCTCCCAGCAGGGTCGGCTCAGGGAGAACTGTGCCGTTTGTTCCTGATGGTCCATGAGTCATGCAGAGAACATGGTGCAACACCGAGCCAGTACATGGCCTTTCTGCATGTTTACACTGCATTGTTTAGCCGGAAACAGAGCCAGCTCACAACGAGACAACAGCATCTGCAGGTACAATATCAGCTCGAGTACAAGGTCCATATGCATAAAGATGGGTAGGGAAAGTACTCACGCCAAGTGTTTGTTTGACTGTTTTCCACAAGTACAGTACAGTACAGTAGACATTTAGTTTTTGTGCACTTCAAAATATAAAAGTAAAAGTATGTTGTTTATTAACCCGGTTGAAAGTGGAGTCTGCGATTTTGGAGGGAAAGAAAGGGGCGTCTCACAGAAACATAGTCCACCTTCTCTTTCCCTCGCTCTGACTCTCTCGGTGCGTTCCGATACCCATACTACATTACTATTTATTTAGTATGCCAGAAAAATATTTATTTTGTCCCTAATAAATATTATGTCAAATGCAGTATGTCAAAAATGCCAGGATGTCCTACTGCATCAGGTCGCATATTGCAGTATGTAAGCCAGCATGGTTTTCTGGCTATTCTGACCCACAATCCTTTACAGAGCGGATATATGAGCAAGAGGGTCAAAGTTCAATGTTACGACAAAGTAGTATGTCCGAATTGTTTGCATAACGCATGCAACAGTACACATTTTGAAAGGGCAGCTTCAGCACATACTAAAAGTAAATTTAAAAAAGTGTGTTATTTCGAATGAATGTGAAAAAATAACAATTGGTACAGCCCTAGTGGATCGGTCCGATTCTTTTTTTTTTAGCGCTCACAGAACAGTTTGTATTACCTTGTTTCTAAAATAAATTCTAATACACATTAAATAAAAAAAACGTATCTTTTGCCCTAATGATTAAGACCACTGTTGAACTTGGTATATCATTTTCTATGCTGTTTTTGCTTCTCATATATCAGAGCCATATTTCATGTCTCTCACATCTTATGTTTGACTTGTGTCTGCAGGCAGGCGTGTCTAAGCTGAACGAAGCTAAAGCATTGGTGGATGATCTGAAGAGGCGGGCTGCAGAGCAGAGTGCTTTGCTGAAGACTAAACAACAGGAGGCAGATTCTGCCCTGCAGGAAATTACCACTTCCATGCAGGTGTGTGTGTGCTTGTGTGTGTATGAACAGTATGTCTGTAAGTGTGTGTATGTCAGTGTGTTTAACTTTGGCACTCAGTGGCAGACAGGACAGAGGTCCTGCAGGGTTTCATGTCTCCTCCAAGTTATATCTATCCTCCTCTGAACTCTCACTGTGGCCCTCCTCACTGCTCGCCCTCTTCTTTTCTCTTAACTTCACTTCACATCTCTTCACTTCTTCCTTTTTCCTGCTGTCCTCTTCTCTTCACTTATTTCTCTTCTCTTCTCTTCTCTTTACTTCCTTTCACTTCTTTCTTTTCCCTCCTCTCCTCTTCACTTCACTTCTTTTCTCTTCTATTCTATCCTCTTCTCTTCTCTTCTCTTCCCTACTCTCCTCTTTACTTTTTTCTCTTCTCTTCTCTTCTCTTAACTTCACTTCACATCTCTTCACTTCTTCCTTTTCCCTGCTGTCCTCTTCTCTTCACTTATTTCTATTCTCTCCTCTTCACTTCACTTCACTTCTATTCTATTCTCTTCTATTCTATCCTCTTCTCCTCTCTTCTCTTCTCTTCTCTTCCCTACTCTCATCTTCACTTTCTTTCTTCTCTTCTCTTCTCTTCTCTTCCCTACTCTCATCTTCACTTCTTTCTCTTCTTTCTCTTCTCTTCTCTTCACTTCTTTATTTTCACTACTCTCCTCTTCACTTCTTTATTTTCACTACTCTCCTCTTCACTTCACTTCTCTTCTCCTCTCTTCTCTTTCTCCCTTCCCTTCACTTCTTTATTTTCACTATTCTCCTCTTCACTTCACTTTCTCTTCCTTCCCTTTTCTTTACTTCACTTCACTTCTCTTTACTTCTTTCTTTTCCCTACTCTTCTCTTCATTTCCCTTCTCTTCCCTACTCTCCTTTTCACTTCACTTTCTCTTCCCTTCCCTTCTCTTTACTTCCCTTCACTTCTCTTTACTTCTTTCTTTTCCCTACTCTTCTCTTCACTTCCCTTCTCTTCCCTACTCTCCTCTTCACTTCACTTTCTCTTCCCTTCCCTTCTCTTTACTTCACTTCACTTCTCTTTACTTCTTTCTTTTCCCTACTCTCCTCTTCGCTTCACTTTCTCTTCCCTTCCCTTCTCTTTACTTCACTTCACTTCTCTTTACTTCTTTCTTTTCCCTACTCTCCTCTTCTCTTCCCTACTCTTCTCTTCACTTCCCTACTCTCCTCTTCACTTCACTTTCTCTTCTCTTCCCTTCTGTTTACTTCACTTCTCTTCACTTCTTTCTTGTCCCTTCTCTCCTCTTCACTTCACTTCTCATCTGGATTTGTGTCTACCCTGCTGTGAAGGCGCTATTTATTTAGTTTGTGTGCCTATGCGCATTCATTTGTTCTGTGACTTCTCATCCAGTGTTTTCTATTTCCTGATATCCACGTTTCCTTTTCCTCCTGCTGACTCTGTCAGGAGGATGGATGAATCTGACGACAGATGTATGGAGGGGAAAAGGAAGCTGAACCCTGTTCATTAGTTATGATATCCTTCTATCTTCTCACTGTGGGGAATTGACTTTTTGAGTGAGATGGAGAGAAGAAGGGAGAGAGAAGAAACAACGGAATAAAAAAACTGTCAGCAGTCAGTTTTCAGAGTGATAATTAACGACTAGACTTGTCCCTTTGGACTATAGCAACTACGCCTCCTGTAGAGATGCAGACAGCAGGGAGGGAAAAAGGAGGAAGACTGAGACAAAGCAATGAAGAGTGGAAACAAATGAGATGGAGTGGTGATAGAGGCTTGGGGAAGATGGAAACATTCAGAGTTGGAAGCAGTGGAGGATGAAAAATTAGATTTGAAGAGGGAATAGGAGATATATGGTATATAGGAAGGGATCAAGGTGTGACATGAGGGTTGGAGGGTCGAGAAGACAGTCAATGAAGAGATTTGCTTGGAATGAGGGTGAGATATGATGAGATGAATCATATAGAGGTGACTTTATCCTCTTTTCTCTTTTCATCCTCAATGATGTGTCTTACTGATTGTTCTTAAACCAAATCTTTCATCTTTACTCAGAGGAAGACTGGGGCTGTATGTCCGGCGCATCTCAGAATTTAAGTACTGAAAAAGAGACTCATTTACATTTTACAAGGTTCAGATAGGTTTAAGTTGTAAGATCTCCAGGTCAAGTGATCTTGGGGGGAGTAGCAAGTCGAAGAGAGTATATAGAGTGTGTATTCAATCCAACAAAAATAAACATTGTATGTTCTTTTTGGTTATCCAGAATGCCAGTGACCAGAAGACAGAAATGGAAAAGATAAAAGGGAAGATGGCTCAAGAAGTTTCCAAGATTGAAGAGAGAAAGGCCAAAATAGATCATGAGCTGAAGGAAGTGCAGGTAAGTTTGACTTGTACAGTCAGCGTGACTTATATATCAGTAACTAGAAATACACAAACATACAACTGCCCTCTCTACCTCTCTAGGTATATACGTGCCCTTCCAGCTGTACTTATCTCTTCTTTTCTCTGTATCCCTCCCACATTGCTGCCCTCTAGCCTTTGGTAGATGAGGCAAAGCGTGCAGTTGGAAACATCAAGCCTGAAGCTCTGTCTGAAATCCGCTCCCTCCGCATGCCCCCTGATGTCATCAGAGACATCCTGGAGGGGGTACTGAGAATGATGGGCATCTTTGACACCTCCTGGGTCAGCATGAAGAGGTGAGAGGGGGGAAGAGATGGGGAGAATGTGTAAAAGGGTGGACATGTAAGGATAGAAAAAGATAGATGAGGAGAAAGTTACGCCGTTGGGAGTAATTACACTGACGAGGATCTTCAACACCTTTTGGGTTATCAAAAAGTAGTGTGAGGAGGGGATGGGGGAATAAGGGGGGGGATTGGAGGAAGAAGATGATGAAATGTTTTGCACAGCTAGGAAAGGATGGAGAGAAAGAAAATCTTTATACCCGGGTTAATATGAAGAAATGTGATAACTTTAGCAGTACTGTAAACGTGTATTTTTAAAAGGAAAACACACAAAAAAATCTATTTCTGCTCAAGTGTGTCATTTGTCTTTCCCCACCACTTGGTTACGTGGCTGAAAAAAAAAGTACAACTTAAAAAAAAACCGGAAAGTCGTGGATAACGATGCCAAAACACATATCTGTGTGTGTATCTCATGTATTTATGCTGCAGGACTGTGTCTTTCCATTTCCTTAGTATTTGATTTAACAACCGTTCATGAGTAACAAAGAGAATACATTTCATCTGTTCATCTGCTTAATTAGAGATGAAAAAAAAACTAAGTTTCATAATTTCAGGCTTGAATTAACATTAACTTCCTAATTCTCTGGATAAAAAAATTCACTTTATTCTATCTCCCTCGCTAATGATCTATCTCTGCATCACTTCTTGCCTTTGCTTTATTGCCATTACATGTAACATCAAACTCTCACCACACACAACATTTCTTTGCTTTATTTGTCACCTGCTCATTTCCTCCTTCTGTCCGTAGCTTTCTGGCTAAGCGTGGTGTGAGGGAAGATATAACTACATTTGAGGTGAGGAACATCACCCCTGAGATTCGCCAGAGTGTGGAAGAGCTGCTCAACAGGAACAAGGCTTCCTTCGATCCCAAGGTCAGCTAGCCACAATAGCAGAATAAGAATTAGATGTTTGGTTGGAGAATGTGATTTAAAAACAGGTGTTGTGGCTGTTGTTATATCTGAATTGTTTCTGATTTGTGATGCTGTTGTTGGTCAGAATGCAAAGCGTGCAAGTGCAGCAGCTGCTCCCCTGGCTGCCTGGGTCAAAGCCAACGTCCAATACTCCCACGTCCTAGAGAGGATAGAGCCACTGGAGAGGGAGCAGGCTGGATTACTGGAGTAGGAAAACACACACACACACACACACACACACACACACACACACACACACACAAATACTGCTCCAGAAAGCACCATAACCACACACACCTAAATAAACATCAAGTTGTAGTTTTTGGAAAAATAAATTCCAACTTTTCTGATTTCGTACATGCTTGTCAGTGAGCTTGAGGTCTTGGTCTTAACCTGACAGCTTGTACTCATGCATTTACATACTTACTTACACATACAAGTTCTTCTTGACACTGTGTTTTTTTGTGTGTGTCCAGAAACCTGAGAAAAACAGAGAGTAGGAAGAATAAGCTGGAGGACCAGCTCAACTCTGTTGGAGCCAAAGTCAACGAGTTGAAAGAGAAGTATGCCTCCTTCCAACTTCCCATCTATTCTTCCAGCATTTGATCCTGCCATTTCCACTGTATTTCACCTGTGAGAAAGTCTAAATCTTCCCTCATGACTAGACCTGATGTCAAGCTTATAAAAACAAACACAGAGATGCAATCGGGGACAATAAACGACCTTGCTCCTTCTGTTTTACGTCGTGGCCATACCAGAAGTGGTACTTTCAAGCTGTGGTGAAAAGCAGGTATCACTGGAAATGATGCAACTTGCAATAATTCTGGAGCTCAGCTAGCAGGCTAACAACAGCACTCCACAGGAAAATAAATTATACATTATTATTTTTTAGTTGGCCTCCCTTTCACTTACTGCCAGACGTGCAGCCTCCCTCCTTCTCTGCTGCCTACTGTATATTATTCCACCATGTAGTTATAACAAGTAAACAAACAATCAATAATGCCTGAAGAGCAGGTCTTTTCCACTCTCTTTTGGCTGGACATTGGCCAGTTTCACTACTTATCAGGGCATAGTTCAACAAAGGTGAACTTCACACTGCAGGTGTGACTGAGCCCTTATGCAGACTGTCTGTCCTGCCGTTTATCTTCTTATCCATCCCTGTTTGTGCAATCAGTTCTTAGCTGTGTGAGTTGAACTGAAAGATGTTTTACTTGCACCAGCCATGCCTCTCCTCCCCTCGCTCTGTATCGTCCATCCAATTTCCTGCCCTACGTACAGATATGTATTCTACTTTGAACGGCATGGAAGTAGCTACAAATGCTTTATACATCAGAGAAGCTATTATATGTTTTTAATTAATGAATTCAATTCACCTCCAATGATCCCACATCAAACACATTTACTGATCTCTTTTCCTCCTCCTTACTCTCTTCCTCAGGTTTCAGTGTCATACTACAGAGGCAGCTAAGTTGGAGGCTGATGTGACAAAAGCTCAGGACACGATCACCGCTGCCCAGCAGCTCATATCACAACTAGACGGAGAACACACGCGCTGGAACGCACAGGTGGTTTGATGTATGAGTGTGTTGATGTGTGTATTCGTGTGGGAGGTTATACACATTTACTAAGAAAGGTGCTCATTTACCATGTAAGAGCAACAGGAGGTGTGTGTGGGTGTGTGCGTGTGGTGTGCGTGTGTGTGTGTGTGTGTGTGTGTGTGCGTGTGTGTGCATATGTGTGTGTGTGTAAGTGTGTGTGTGTGTGACAGGGGATGTATCCTGCTGTCTTGGGTCCCTTCTGGCTGTTTTTACTCCTCTCTGCAGCATCTGTCTGCACCTTAATTAAAACACTCAATCTCTTCCTGACACACACACTCACACACACGCTCTCACACTCACTGCTTCCCTCAAGGTCCGTACCCACCAAAGAGCCAGTTAACTCTCTACTCACGTATTTCCATATACTCACACTCAACACTTTTGCACACTATGCAGTAGCTGTGGTTCGCTATATGATAATGCCTCTAAGTTGTTAAAGTGTTTCAAGGGCAGGTAGAGCCTCACAGGGAGAGGGGTAAACAACTACAGAGTAAGTGGAGCATACATAGATGCATGTTTTAAGTTGAAGTATAGTGTGGCAGGATGTTTGAAAGGTAAGCCTGTTATTTGCCAAAGGTGCGTGTGCATTTCTGATCCTCTGGCATGTTACTAGACTCAAAGGAATCCTGAACAACGTGGAAATCACAGCAGCAAGTGTGTGACTGTTCCTGCATTTGTCGCTTACTTTTATCTTGTGTACTAGTCAGAATCAGTGTAGACATTTTTGGATTATTTGGGCCTACAAATAGTTTTTTTTCAGTTCATTAGTATGGAGGAGGGAAAGAGGAGTCAGCATGCTAAATCCCACACGGGTCAAGTTACTTACCTTTCTTCTTTTCTTCCATCTTTCATCTCCACCTTTCTTTACATTCTTCCCTCTGATTCCTCACAATCCTTGTGCGGTGCCCTTCCCTCTTTCGTCTTTCTCTTGTCACGCTTTTCTTTCTCCCTAATCACCTACCTATCTCTCTTTCTATCAGATGTCTGAGATAAAGAACGAGCTGGATACACTCCCCATGAGGGCCATGCTGGCTGCAGCCTTCATCACTTATCTGTCTGCAGCTTCTGAAGACCGTAGAAGACACTCTCAAGAGACGTGGATGGCTCAATCTGGACTACAGAGTAAACATACAACTACTAACACTTAAGGCCAACACACTAGCACCAGCATTATGCCAACGCTCGTGGTAAACAGCCAACAAAAGCACACAACTTCCAACACACATGGCACTTATGCACTGTGTAACTTGAAAAAAGCACCTCTATTTTCAATCATGTGATTATCTCAACAAGTTCACACTCACACACTCACTCAGTATTTAATAATCCCGTTTTTCAGCATTGGATCTGCATATTCAACCTTAATTTGTCAGCTTCTATTCAGATATTAATATTCCATCCACACAAATGAGTCTGTAAAATGTGTGCAAAGTCTCTCTCAGCACTAATTATTTTCTCATTAATAGCTCTGGCCATATTATTCTGCTTGGCAACCTCTTTCCCAGATGGCTATAGATGTGCATGTACATCTCAAACAGCTGAGTCATCCAGTTGACCCACTATTGTTTCTAAACCCTTATAGCCTTCAAATAGCCGAAAGATAATCTCTAAAACAACTTAGTGAGCCCACTTAAAGTGTAACACAATGTAATATTTTGTGCATTATTGATGAGTTGCGACTTGTTGTCAGTAACTGCAATATCTGAGGTTTAATTTAACTCACCAACACTGTTGACGGTGGGAAAATATAAAAGCAACAAATAAGCTTGTGTATTCGTGTTGTGTGTGTGTGTTTGCATCAGAGTTTGACTTGCGGTCATTCCTGTGTTCGGAGAGTGAGCAGTTGATCTGGAAGAGTCAAGGGCTGCCATCCGATGACCTCTCCATGGAGAACGCACTTGTCATACTACAGGTTAGACATCCATTTGCCCTCTGTCAAATCTTGTTACCTTACTTGTCTTTTAATTCCCTTGATTACAATTCTGCTTGGTCACAGAAGGATCTACTGTGTGTTCATTAAAGCAATGTATTCACCCATTTCTATCTCTTACTCTACACACTTCCTTTAGTTTTTGTGCTAATTATTTCTATAATAGCTTACAATAAGACTCGTGCTCTTATGCGTTGAATGCGCTTTTTTTTTTAAAGCCATCAAAGTACCTCAACCTCAGCACTTACTTGTAACATCCAGTTTCCATATTAATAGTCATATTAAGAATGTTTCCCTCGTTGCCATTCATCTATCCTCCATCTGCCTGTATTGTGTTTTTGTTTTTTTTACCATTGCTGCCTTCAGATCAATGCGCTCAAGTTATGGGTAAGAAGTTGTTTCATCATTCATTCTTCTAGTTCACTCTTAGTTTAGTGCAGCCTCGCTGTTTCTCCTACTGTCTGCGTGCCTCTCCATTACAAGTCTGTGTTTATTGTCGTACACACTTCTGACCAATCACGTTATGATGCAATTAAAATCTTATGTCAGGCGTTCCAATTCACTCAAACACACATACATACTGTCACGGTGTGGTGAAGGTGAGGACCCAAATGCAGTTCACTGGACGATGATGTTAACCAAAAACAAGCTTTATTGAAAACAAAAGCTTAAGCTAAAAAAGTACAAACATACAAAGTAACGAGCAGGACACGAGCAGGACACGAGCAGGACACGAGCAGGACACGAGCAGGACACGAATGACAATCCCACAAAACACTCTTGGGCAGACAGGGCTAAACACACAGACACCAAACGAGGGAACAAGACACAGCTGGGGAGAAAGGCAGAAACACAAGGGCAGAGTAAATGGACACAGGAGGAACACATTAACAATCAGAAGGGGAGGGTAAAGACACAGACAGGAAGTACCACTAGACATATAACAAGGGGGAGTGAACACTTCAACATAACAAAGGACACCAAAGAACAAGCAGATTGTTACACATACCGTGTGTGTGTATATGTATGTATATATATATATATATGCTGTGTGTATGTATATCAAAGTGTCATTGGGCAAGATACTGAACACTAGATAATGAGCAGGTGTCATCTTGTATAGTAAAAGGGTTAAAGTGGTTGCAGAGGGTAGAAAAGCGCAATATAATGCTGTCTATTTACCATTTACCTTTTTCGCCAAGGTGACCTCTATCATTATATATGCATATTAGATAACTGGGTCATCACAGTTAGCCTCTTCTGTACAGATCTACAAGAGCATTAAGAAAATGTAATAGCAGTAAATGTCTGTACTGATGTACTATAAAAGAGATGGATGCGACATACGTGTAGATGTCCATGACACACACACACACACACACACACACACACACAAAATAAGCCAGACTAGGGTTACTTCTATCAGTGTGCAGTACTGATAAGTAAGCCAGATATAGCTGGGGGGGGACAGACAAATAAGCAGGTTTGAGGAAGAGAACCCTTGAGCGAGAGACCGTGAAATGGAAGAGCACGGGATGAAAAGAGGGTGCTACACTTTCCTAGGCCGTGCATAGGAGTGACACTGGTCGATACGCATGACAGCGGTGAGACGGGACTGAACTACATTTAAACACACACCTTCTGTTTCTCAGTAACTGAACCTCTTTGTAAGTAAATTTATCGCAAAACAACTTAAGCTAAAAAAAAAACCGGTTCTTTATCATTGTTCCATACTCAGAGTGTCGCCTGTCCATTCCTGATCGACCCGTCATCCCGCGCTACAGAGTGGCTACGCACACATCTCCAACAGAACAGACTAGAGGTTATCAACCAACAGGTAAAGACAAAAAACAAATCACAGTCTCACACACACACACACACACACACACACACATACATATCGTAAATAACCCAATCTAGGTCACTAACTATCCTGTTGCATTTGCAAATTCATTTTACACACATGCACGCTGGTGAAAAATAAATCATCGCTGAACGTAACCTATCGGTGAGGTAACTTTTATGTCTGCAGGAGCCTGTAAAGCAATTGCCGTGGAACATTTAAAGTGTTTCATTAGGTGTTCTTGATTGATCTTCTTCTCCTTGTCTGATGAATCCAAGTCTATTTTAAATTCCATTACCCTTATCATTAGTTGCCACCACTGTTTGACAGAGCGTATGATTAAGCCACCTTCACCTTACTCTTCGATCTGTCCAGTTGTTGATTTTAACAAATGATATGATTACATTAGTCAGTTTGTGTGTGTGTGTAAATTAAAGTCCTATTTTACTATTTAAATTTGTTCTCTCGCTCTCTTTTCATTTAATTTATTTGTTCCCAGTTTGTTATCTGTATCGTTAGCCATATAAATTATTATGTACAAGGTGTTACATTTTATTGTTCTTTGCATCTTTATTATTCTGGAAACAAAACCCTGGCTTTCATTAAAGCAATCTTAAAAAAAAGGAAAACAAATGTGTTTACCATTTATTTATTTAAACGCTAAATTAATATGCAATTGTTATTGAAGATAATTAATATGTTTCTCTGATATGTTACAGAGTACTAGCCAATGCTGGCATTCATGGTGTTATTACATGTGTATGCTCGCTCTCTATAGGATAGCAACTTCATGACTTCCCTGGAGCTGGCGGTCAGATTTGGAAAAACCCTGATCATCCAAGAGATGGATGGAGTTGAACCTGTGCTTTACCCGCTGCTGAGGAGGGACCTCATAGCACAGGGTAAGCAACACACTCACAAACACACCATTTTCATGTAAAGTGTGTGTGGAAAAAAATGTAATGTTGTTAATGAGTACAAGCTACTCTGCACCTTGATGTTATCTACCCAAGTTTACTTATACAATTCTGACGTGTGCATGGGGCGGTGTTCTGAAAGCTTTGCTCTGTGCACCATGAATCATTTTAGGTTATTGATAAAGTTTAATTCTGGTTAAGATATGTGAAATATCGATATAAAATAAGTCCTAATCGTCTGACAAAAGTCTTGCCTAATCTTGCCTTAGTTGTTCGATCTCTTTTTTACTGAGTCATAATGTCAGTTTTCGCAGGAGTTGATATGTCATCCTTTTTAATCAGCTAGTTTGATGTTGAAATTTAGAGGATTCTCATTGGCAGCACGTGAAAGCAGCTTGAGAAGCCTGCCATTAAGATCTAACGTCACTTATTCTGCCCAAAAAGAGTGAAGCGGTGACTCCATATTTGGGCATGGCTGATGCCACTGGGGCTATAGAAACAAAAGGGGCAAATGGCAAACTGTGCATTTAACCAAGTTACCCATGAGGTAGAGGTAACGAGCATACTGTGTGGGAGCGTTACAGAGGACTCAGGAGAGAAAAGTGTGAACAAAGAAGAGAGTAAATAAAAGCAGATCATTAAATAATAAAAATGGAGTTTGTAACACGATTAGTGCTGTCATTTAATATCACAAAATATGTTTTATGTGTCAATATACATTGTTGTATAAGAACAGAAATATACCTTTTATAAGCAGGGTGGCAGTCGGAGCTCATTTATTGAGTTTCAGTGATTTACTCAGTATTTTTCCCTCTTTCTCCAGAGTGTTAGCAATAAGTATACAGAGCATAAAAGATACTTTTCTGTCATATTCAGTTGTTTGCAAGCTCATGCTTATAACACACATACACATACAGTATATACACACAACCAAACATGTCACACTTAAAGGACATCGTTTCTCTTTACATAGGGGATAACTCATTCCATTATTTAAAACATGTGACGCTTCACACATACATTATTTATATATGTGTGTGTTATCAAAGTGCTGAACAAAGTTGAAAGACAAGCACATGTGTGAAACATCAAACACACATAGTGATGTTAAGAAGCGATGGTAATTCCATGTAGCATAACCTTCCTAATCCAAAGTCAACAGAAAGAGTGTTTGTTTGAGCCACAGAGGAATTCAGACATCTCAAATACTGGGCAGTTTTTTAAAATACATATTTATTATATAAAATCAACATGCAGATGTCCTCTGTTCTGCTGTGTTCATTCTATTGTGTAGATAATTGAAAATGAAATTCTCTAATAAAAAATGCTCTTCTGATTTTCTTGCCTAAGATAATTGCATAGCAATCACAGCTGCGCGTATGTGTAAGCAAAGGTTAGACATACCTGTGGAAATGAGGGTGATTCATGAGGCTCTGAATCATCCAGGGAGAGGCGCTTGTCTATTTGAAGCTGAGTTGGAACGAGTGGGCGCAGAGAAAGTGTAAGAAAGGTTAAGTTATCCACTTAAAAGTAGTGTTGAACAGGATGGAACAAAAAGAGAAGAGACAAAGGCATGGCATTACTGCATTGCAGACATCTAGAAGTCAGAGAGTAGAGGAGAAAGTAATGGGGTGAGGAGAGGATTTAGAGTGGACACTGAAGAGAAAGTTACAAGCCTGCATGATACTGATGTTGCTAACAGAGACTCTTTTTCTTTCTGTCCAACTTCCACACACACACACACACACACACACACACAGGTCCTAGATATGTGGTCCAGATAGGAGACAAGGTCATTGATTACAACGAGGACTTCCGTCTCTTCCTGGCAACGCGGAATCCCGCCCCCTTCATCCCCCCTGATGCTGTTTCTGTGGTTACAGAGGTCAACTTCACCACCACCAGGGCCGGCTTGCGAGGACAGGTAAACCACGTAATCCACGCTCAAGTGCTTTTATGGTACAATAAAACATATCTATATACAGAGCATGCACTGTATGTTGTCGTCGTACTGCGTGTCACCACCTGCCCATTCTTTTGTTTGTGCATGTCTTTGTGTTAGCTGCTAGCCTTGACCATCCAGCAGGAGAAGCCAGAATTGGAGACTGAAAAAACCCGACTGCTACAACAAGAGGAAGACAAGAAGATACAGCTCGCTCAATTGGAGGAATCGCTGTTAGAGGTACACAGGCAGACACACAGAATTAAGTGACCAAAGTGGAAGAGGATTCTACATTTGCGGAGCTCTTGTAGAGCTTGTTGCTGGGGCAACACCCGTTACTGTATTATTTATATCAGGAGTTCTCAATGTTTTGTAGTCCCGAGGACCACCTTCCCAAATTAAGGAGGGGAAAAAAACAAAACATGACAAAAATAAAGTGGGCTGGAAATTTGTGTTATGCCACTGTCAGCTGTAATGACCAGATACATATTCTGCTTACTCTCACCCATCACTGTCTGCTGTTATGAATCCAAATTGCTTGTATTCAGGGTCATATTTCCTTCCAACTGTGGAGCTTTTAATGGCGTACGTTGTCTCCTACAATCTATTTTCTCCCAACTTGAAGTGCTGAGCTCCCCCTGCACTGCAGACCGTGTTGTTGCTAAATCCAAATGTTTGCGTTTGGGGGAGGAGGGTGTAGTAGACGGAAAGAGCCCATGTGTACAGACCAAGCAGGAGTAGTTGCTAGCGCTGCAACAAGGATGTGATCTGTCACCGGCTTCCCTCCAGCAAACACCTCCAGATGAATTTGATTGAGCATTTGGCCAAGAAGGAAGCACAGCTGTTGGGTATTGAACCCATGTCACCACCCAGCCACCTTTAAATTGTGGGCTACCTTAGGAATGTTAGTGGGGAGTTAATTGTAATTCTTTTCACTTATTCATGCACTTCATACTTGTGCAGAGACATTTGTAGGTGCAGGTGTTATGAAGCCATGACATCAAACAGTTTGTTAGTGTCCAAATACTTCATGGAGCTCCATGTACTTATAGAGCTTCATGCATATTGACTTTCACAATAAAACACATACACACACAGATGACGGACGTCGTGACAACACAGACTTTCCACCTAATGATCATTCTTCCATGCACACGGTCTAAGGGAAATTTGGAAACATGCATGCACCCATAGATAGTGCCAAAAGCAGGATGTCAGTGCTTCAATGGTACAAGACATGTAATTATTCCAGAATTGTAGGAGCATATTCAACTTGACATTTCCACGCTCCACTGCTTTCTCATATATTTTATTTGAATTCATTTGAATAAATTATATCAGTTAGTTTCAGAGAATAGATTCCACTGAATTCCAAACTTCTTGCTTCGTGTGCATTCCCCTCTTTTCTCCTACTCTCTTACTTATCAATTACTCTCTTTCTGCCCATGTCTAATCCTCGCCATGTCGTTTTGTTTGTACCTGTCTGTCCGTCCATCCGTCTGTCTTTTTCCTGTGTCAGACCCTGGCTACAGCTCAGGGGAATATTCTGGAGAACAGGGAGCTGATCGACAGTTTGAACCAGACCAAGGCCAGCAGTGCCCTGATCCAGGAGTCACTGCTTGAATCACACAGGCTACAGGCATCCCTGGACCAGGTACTGTACCTCAGGCACACACACACACACACACACACACACACACACACACACATCGTGTAGAAGTAATGTCAGAAGAGAATCAGCATTAACTTGGATCACTGTAGTGTAATAACCGCTCCCTTCACAACAACTGCCTTTACTCTTCTCACTCGCTGAGAGAGAGAGAGAGAGAGAGAGAGAGAGAGAGAGAGAGAGAGAGAGAGAGAGAGAGAGAGAGAGAGAGAGAGAGAGAGAGAGAGAGAGAGAGAGAGAGAGAGAGAGAGAGAGAAGCAGCTGACGGCGTTGCACTGGTAAACATTCTAGCCCTTGAGGCTAACGTTAGCAAACAATACTACTTTTGACTGATATTAAAACTGGCAGGTAAAATTTCACCTGCAGTTCTCGCTGAAGAATAGACAACCCGTGTTGACCGCATCTCCCAAACCATGTTCTCATCCAGACTCGTTTATACGTCTTCTGCTTTTGCTTTGATCTCACTGCAAAGCATTCGCCTACTACAGCAAGCTGTTGCAGCACATCAGTCTCCATTTTGTTTACATCTGCTTCCCCCCCCCCATGGGATCACGTGAGGTGGTGCATTGCTCTCTCTGGCACGATGATCTGAAAAATATCCTGTGGTGTGTGATGCGCCATTATTTTTTTCAAATCATGCAGTGTGTGCATGTTTGAGATTAGAGAGAAGAACATCTGTGATGTTTCTCCTCATGTACGTGATGCAACCTGACTTCTAAATCGGTTAGGATTTTATAACTCCTGTAGTCTGAGGCCGGCTTAAGGTAGAGGGAGGACGATGACAGAGTAAGCAGACGGACTAAGACAGAATGTGATGAGAGTGTTGTGACATTCATTCCCAGTCTGCAAATGTAACATGTCTCCCATTTTGTACTTTTGTGTAATTTCTGGAACAAATAATCATCTTTACTGAAATTGTAAAGTTTAGGCTATATGCAGTATTATCTAGTATTTGGGCACACGCATATCAGCTCATTTGAGTTGTGTGTAGATAACCAAACTCACAGCCACTTGCTACATGAGTCAGATTGCGCAGATGCACAAGCAAGGAGCTATTGTAGATGCATTGCTCAGTCATGCTGTAGGGTGCAGTGTTACACCAGAACTGTTTTTGTACTTTTCTCTCAGTTGCTTTTATTTATTTATTTCTGTATTTATCTTTCTCATATGCACCTACTCTCCTCTCTTCTCACACCTCATGTTGTCTATCATTATGTCTCTCTCTTTCTGTCTCTCTCTCTGTCCCTCCATCTCGATTGAAAACTTTCTATTCTGCTCTTCTTTGTATCCGACCCTATGCCATCCATCCGTCTGTGGTACGTTCTGTAACTGTCTAAAAAACGTTTTTGCTTTCTCCTTTTTATTTCAGGAGCGTGATGCCTACCTGCCTCTTGCAGAGAGTGCCAGCAAGATGTATTTTGTCATCACAGACCTGTCGAGGATCAACAACATGTACCGCTTCAGCCTTGCTTCTTTCCTGCGCCTCTTCCAAAGAGCTCTTCAGGCCAAGAAGGTGACTGGATGACACACAATTCTTATAGTACTGACATCTGCATCCATCACAGCAGTGTGTTTATTTAGCAACATCTTCCAAATAATATGTCCTTGAACCGAAACCAACATCAATACAACACCTTTGCACACATTTAAAAGTAGGTTTACCCGTACAGACATTACAATTTGGCGGTATTGGCGTAAAGGGTAACAGAACCTAACGTCACACACCCACATACAGTGAAGCTTGGCTCAGATCTGGTTCCACGGTAGTAGAAGATGCTCATTAGTCTCAAAAGCCAATTCTTCTTTAAAATGAAACTGTCTAAAATCTCTCCTAAAATCTAAAACTGGGCTTCTGTTAGTATATTTGATGGCAAAAAAAATGTCACAGCTTATGAGTTTGTTGACCTCACTCATGGGGCCATGTCTGGAAATGACAGTTTGTCACTTTCTGGGAGAAAGTTAGACCACTCTCACATCTATCCATTAAATATCAGGCTACAGCCAGCAGCTGGTTAGCTTAGCTTAGCATTAAGATTAGAAACAGGGGGAAACAGCTAGGCTGGCTATGTCCAGCTGTAAAAAAGAAATGAGCCTAACATCACCTCCTAAAACTCACTAATTAATACGTTATATCTGTTGATCGTTTGTTAAATCCGTGTAAAAACGACAATTCGCCATTTTACAGCGGGGTTGTGTGACGGACCAGGCGCAGTAACGTCCTCCTGGGTGTAAAAGTAAACTTATATAGTATTATTAATCTATAATGTTATCTGTGTAAGTTATACAAGTAGGGCATTCTAGAATATTTAGTTCAGCACACTTTATTTTTGATGAACTGAGCTTAACTCCCTTTACTTTATTTTCAAATATTTCTATTACAGTTCAGGGCAGCTTGTTTTATTTGAGCTCATTTTTGTTTTCAGCGAGTTTATCTCTATAGTCTGACCTGTGCAGCTGGAGAGCATCATGGTTTGTCCATCACACTGCTGTTTTCCATCTGAGCCCCAAACACTTTCTGATAACCAGAACATACACACACACACACACACACACACACACACACACACACACACACACACACACACACACACACACACACACACACACACACACACACATGCCACATAGGCACACAAACATTGGGTTGAGAGATTGAGCACTAATTCCCCAAATCCTTTGTGGGTTGTTAGAGCCAGTGCTCTCATCCAAAAATGTCACCAGGCAGCAGCTGGTCACCACTGTTTCGTATGTGTGCGTGTGTGCGTGTGTGTGCGTGTGTGTGTGTGTGTGTGTGTGTGTGTGTGTGTGTGTGTGTGTGTGTGTACGCTTGTGGACACATTCAGTGACTGTGGTCAGAATACTCTCTCTCCCTTTGTAACTTTTTATTGTTTGGTTGTTTTGATGAGTTTTCCGTGAGATGCAGAAGGTTTCCTGAGATCTGGAAGATCATTTTAATCTCTCATGTCATATTGAACAGTCCTCTTTGTATCTCACACACACAAACACATTAGCACATACACACAACGTCGATGCTCAGGTATACACAAAGTGTTAACTTGCACTCACTAAACTCAGGTGTTTACATGAAATACAACTTTGCAGAAGGAGAAGCAGAGGAGTAGACGACTGTGAATAAGGGACAGAAAGAGAGAAATCCATGTTTCTGTTCCACACATACATTCCATGACAGTTTTACTGCTGTCCCACCCTCACTTAAAAGACACTTAAAGAGGAACACCTGACTTCCATCCAGGACACTCTGGTGCTTCTCTTCTTTTGATCTCTCTGTGGCAATTTGTACGTCAGAGAGAAAAAGAATGAAAGCGTGGGAAAGAGAAGGAAAAGGAAGGATACATGCTAAACGTGTTTCTTTGGGTCCGTGGCTTTTTCCGATTACCCTAATGTGATAGAAAGAGAGAACACATTTACATAAAAAAAGATATCTGATAACGTTTTAATTTCATAGCTGTTCACACACCTTGCTCCTTTTTATCTGGACTCAAAAGCACATAAGACACAGAAACATGCACTGTCATATTAATGAAAGCTGACAAAACCCCCTGCTAAATCTCTTTAATTACATCATATCCCTCATACCTTGTCTCCGCAGTTTAATTCCCCCTTCTGTTTTTGCCCTTTTCCCTCTTTCATTGTGTGCATGTGTATATGTGTGTGTGTATTTTAGGAAGCAGAGAATACTGAGGCCAGGATTGCTGCTTTGGAGGCCAGCTTGAAGAACATGGTGTATGAGTATGTCTGCCGCTCGCTTTTTAAGGTAATACGCACTCTTGCACACAGAAATAGAACACATGTGGTTTTGAGCGTCTCTAAAAATTCCATATTTGTATCGGTGATAAGTGGGTAGTGACAACAAAGTGGGGCATTTTGTTTGATGTTAACCATCAGATGGGTTTGTGCCGCAAAAGTCTGTTTTTGAAGTAGACCCCCGACAGTTTTACTTCTTCCTTGTTGTTCCTTCTTAAATTGATTCAAATGAAAACAACAATCGGCCATAAACACATCACTCATCATGAGCCTAAGACATGTCTCCACTCTTTCTACTCACAGCTACAGAGAAAAACTAAATATACAACAGGTGCCTCCACGAAATACTAAGAGTTATCCAAAAACGCTTGTTTTATTTCTTCTTCTAGTAACACGGTTGATTGCACTGAAATCTTTGTCATGTAGTAGTATTCTTATTGATCGTTTAGAACAAATGCACAATCAGATAAACGCATACGTTTACACACTTACACAATCAAACCTCTGCAACTAACACAGTAATGAAGTGTCAAATATTGACCAACAGAGAGCAGTCGTTGCATCGATCGGGCAGTTAATGTAAATGTAATTTCCCCGTCGTGTGTGTGTGTCTGTGTAGGTGTGTGTAGGTGTGTGTCAGTGTGTGTGTGTGTCTGTGTGTCTGTGTGTGTGTGTGTAGGTGTGTGTGTGTCTGTGTGTCTGTGTGTGTGTGTAGGTGTGTGTGTGTAGGTGTGTAAGTGTGTGTCTGTGTGTGTCTGTCTGTGTGTGTAGGTGTGTGTGTGTGTCTGTGTGTGTATGTGTAGGTGTGTGTGTGTGTGTGTGTCTGTGTGTGTGTGTGTGTGTGTGTGTGTGTGTGTGTGTGTGTGTGTGTGTGTGTGTGTGTGTGTGTGTGTGTGTTGCCTGAATGGTAATGGAGGTTTCAGGCACAGTCAGGCTGGCTGTTAACTGCTGATCATTTCTACAGGCTATCAACCCAACACTAGCACACAGACACACACATGCACACACACAAACATGTAGACAGCAGCCCTCCAGTCATTAGCAGAGAGGAAACATTGGACTACATTATCAGTGCTCCTGTCAACACCCCCTGTCTGTGCTACAGGAGAGATAACTAAGGGGGAGAGGAGATAGGTGGGGGATGGAGTCCAGTGAAAAGATAAAGGGGGATAATAAGCAAGAGAGGACTAAAACATTTGAGGAAAGCATAATCGGGGAAAAAAGGTGAATTTGAGAGGAGAAAATGTTAGAAAGCATCTTTGGAAAAAACAAAACAACAAACACCCCATATTTTTGGCATATCTGTATTAATTTCAATATGTTTGACTAACTTTTTGATTTATATTATTTATGGTTAAAATCGTGTTAAGCTTATGTTCATTTACTTCTAATGAGATGTTTTATGTTTTGATCAGCTCCAAATGAGACCAAATGAAACGAGAATATTTAAAGTGTTAACATATACTGGATGTGTAATGCTAATTGACATTTAATAGCATTCTCTTAATTGATAAGGCATGATATTCAAATTAAAAATATGTGATTATTTAGGTTGTGTGTTTAAAAAAAACAAAAAACAGGCAGGCAGATAATTGGTACAGATTCTGTCGCATCAAGTTAATGTTATTTACAGTATATATCACAAATCACAAATTTCCCTCAGGTGCTTTACAATCTGTGTTATTGAGAAGTGTTGTCCCATCATTTTGGGCTGGTTTGCTCTCACTGAATGTAAATGATATTTGACACTTTGTCAATTAATATGTAATTGAGAAGTGTATAATGTGCAGGGGTAGAAACCCTGCATTAGCCTGGAGGTGTGACTTTACTCAAAGTGCTTCAGATACAACAGTATGTAGGCTTTGTCACTTTGTCTGATCTATGCATAGCACCTTAGCAAATCTTCCTGTCTTTGGAAATGTTCATGCAGAAGTCATGGAATAACAACACCGTGAAAGTTTGTCTTTCCGACACACCGGTGTACACTGGAGGGGCGGACACTGAGTAGATTATACCGTGAGGGGAGGATTCACAAAAGGATTCCGAGGCTTTTACGGCTGCTAATCCTGTGCAAATAAGACAAAAAGAAACTGTGTGATTCTTAAAGCAAACACAAAGGGTGAAGTGCACCCCTAACTGCGCTGCCATGCAAATAGAGTCTCGACACTCCAGTGCTATTTGCATGTATTTAAATGAGGTAATGTGCACACATGCATCCTGCGCAAAATTGGTCCCTTCTATGCAAATAAGCCGCATTCTAAAAACACTTCCATTCACACAGATCAGCGCTAATAGCCACATGCAGTGACAGGGAAATTATTAGCGTCTTCAGAGAGTTGGCGGTAACTGATGCGCAGTTAAAAGGGATGTTAGCTCAAACTAATTTATTCTGGGATGCAGTGACAGTGGCGTCCTGCAAAGTAAAGGAATAAAGCTCCATTATTTTTTTGAAAATACATGCGGAAAGAAGATAATAACAAATAAGATTAGGGAAGTTTGGATGGAAGTGGCACTCGGGCGCAAAAAAAAAGGGCAAATTGCATATATCATTACAGAGAGAGGTTGCAAGTGATGCACACTCGTAGTTTTATCAGTGACCACAATGCATTGAGTGAATTCACCCCTGAGAGTAATGAGGCAGAAAACAATAAGATGTGTATCTGAGTGTTTAATGTACATGGATGTCTATGTGCACACCATTGTTATGTTAGGTCTTCATGTATGCTGGTGTGTGGGGGTGGCAGGTAGAAGCATGCAGGAGCTTCATTGTGTGTGTGTGTGTGTGAGAGAATGTGGTTGTGTCTCTTGGTACATGCAGTAGTTTGAGTTGATTTGCTGAAATGTGACATATTCCAGGTTGTACTGGTTCCTGTCCTGTCACAGTGTCAGTGTGACAGCAGTGCACACAAACACTCACAGACTTTTACCCTTATTGCACTCGGTTTGCTTCATTTCTCTCTGACACGTATATGCACACACAGAGCTACACACAGATCCACACATACACAAAAAAAACAAAACAGAACATTGTGCCACTCTTGGTTTGATCAGTCAGATCATATTGCTCGGCGCTCTCTGTTCAACTGCGTCCACCGTCACTTCAGTTGATGGAGTTGAACTTGGCAGCTTGGTGTAAATCATCCCGACATCGGATCATGAGACAAACCACGGAGAGGGTCGGAAAGAGGGCACGGTAGTGAAGAGCTGTAGTCCAAATGCGGCCTGAAGGTTAGCCTCACCGCTGCTCCAGCTGGTTCTACAGCTGTTGGTAAAGTACACAATGCGATATTAGGTGACAGGCAGAGAGAGGTATGCTGAGAAGGTTTCTTTTGAAGACGTGGAATATACAGAAATACTTAAAGTCTTTAAACCTTTATCACAACTAAACATAGACCAAAGATCAAAGCGCATCGAGCTGAGCCCTACAATTGCTGGGAGGGAAAATAATACACCAGGGAAACACTAAACATAATGTTTGCAGGAGACTGAACTCCATCGTAAAAATATTGTGTGTCAGCCTGTGGGTGTCAGTGTTTAAGTGACACACGACCTGACATGTGTCCCATGCTGTCATCTTGTTGACACAGGAATATTGTGGGTCATGGAATTTGGGTCCCACATGGCTTGAACACAGGACACACAAGATTGCATTGCATTGGCAAATTGCCCTATTGCACTGTTCCTAAAGTATTACTTTAATGTTCTTGCTAGATGCACTTCAGGGTGGATGTAAAAGACCACTGGGAGTACAAATCCTGTCACTGGATCATTAGATTCAAGTGTCAATTGCATGTTGTCTCTGTGGCTAACAGGATTTAATCTCAACCAATAATGATGTAATTCAGTTGCTATTCAGTAAGCTCATCTGCATGATTACAGCCACTGTGGTTGCAGAAGAGGTTCGCTCAGATAGACTACCATCTCCCTTATGTACCTGATTTTCCATCAGCAATGCCCACATCTGGTAGCAGTGATAGCGGCGACTGCCAATATAGCCAAACTGATTAGATTATCACAGTCATTTGACTTATTGCCACTCTACAAAGCACACCATTAAGAGGTATTACTCAATGGCATGCATTTTCTAATTTGGTCGTTCTCGCCAGCCAGTTAAGTGCATAAGTGCATGGGATTTACATAAATATACATGACCAGCACAGAAGCAATGTGGCTGTGTTTCAATGTGGTATTTATGCGCACAGTTCGCTTATTAAGTGTAGTGAATAAGTATTGTCGTACTGTTATTTTGAGCAAAAATGTCATGAATCAGTTGCAATATGTATTGTAACTGTAGACATTATTATAATATGTTTTGGGGACATTCACACCTCAGATGTTCATTTTAAAGTCGGGTATGTAAGGGGAAGTGCATTGAGTGTTTGCGTACTTTGTTGTCACAATAAGGTTATAGTCTAATCGTATTACAGACGAGCTTGTGGCAAGAAATCAACAACAAGGTCAGCTGTGCTGCAGTGTGGTAGTCACTGTAAGACCAGATTTACTTGTGTCCCTCCTGCATCCTCTATGTATATGCATATATATAATGCATATAAGTTGTTCTTGTTTATGAGTTTGTTAAAATAGAAAGAAAACTACGGCATTAGAGGAAGGGTGGTGTGTATGTTTGCTTTCTGTCACGTTTTTCTTTTTCTTTCGGCTATATTTACTGCAACCGTCGGAGATTCTCGGTCACTGCCTTTCTCCTTCTCTCTGTGGGTGGGAGTTGGATACGTATCTTGATTAGATGCTGTTTCTGTTATCTCTCTCAAACTCCACCAGTGGATGAGAAAGACATGGAGAGAGAGAGAGAGAGAGAGTGTGTGTGTGTGTGTGTGCGTGTGTGTGTCGAAGGATGATACAACAGCCAGTGTAGTTCTTGAAATTCCTAGGGCTTTTTTTGTCAGTGTGTAGCAACTCTTTACAAGCCCTTTAGTTAGGATGACTGAGCTGCATATCATGCAATGGGAATAAGAGTGTGTTTACCCTCCGTCTGGCAGAGACGCTAACATGACTTTCCTTGTTTGTTGTTGGGTTTTGAGCAGGTTAAAAGAACACGTTCTCATACGTAACATATTCCATCTATGTAACGCTCTCGCTGTCTTTTCTTCTCTCTGTTTCAGGCTGACCAGTTGATGTTTGCTATGCACTTTGTGAAAGGCATGTACCCTGAACTCTTCCAGGAGAGTGTGAGTATCTTGGTAGATTTTGAATTTGGTTATTAATGATTTCAAAACAATACTGATTTCAGTGACAAATTGCAGATGGCTAACTTTACATTTGGACCTGCCGAATGCTAACACTCCTCTTTGCTGTAGGAATGGGATGTCTTCACTGGATCCATTGTAGGAGAAATGTTTAAGAAAGAGGTAAGTGTGCAGCTTTTCTTCTTGCGAAAACACAGCAATATTTGTGTATTTGACTCACACACACACCTCTCCTCTCCCGACAGGAGTTCCCTTCTTGGATTGATCAGGAGAGGCAAGGAGCGGTGGCCATTTTTAAAGTAAACACAATGATTTACACACAAACACAAAATATGTACAATATTGGAATGTGTGTACAAAAACACAAGCAATTACAGAATAATGCTTAATAATATTTTGACATTTGGATATTTCTAGGAGATGTAAAAGATAATAGCGTAGTGCAACTTAAATAGAATGCCGGTAAAGCGGTCCTTTATCGACATTTTTTTTTCTCACCCTTTTAACTTTTGCCATCCCTCTTTTACAGACTACATTCCCGGCCCTCTACCAGTCCCTGTGTTTGAGTGACTCAGACCTTTGGCTGTCCTTCTCGCAGAGCTCGCAGTGTGAGCAGGAAATCCCATCCTCCATTGCCAAGAAGATTACTCCCTTCCAGCAGGTCAGCTTTCAATCAAAAAACAGTCATTTCATCAGCCAAATGGAACAAGTTATCATAATTTACAGAGTATATCAAAAGTCTACACACACTTTTATGCATATGTTACGTCTGCCAAGAAAGTTACGTTTTAATGTCAAATTATTTGATTGTTTCTATGTCAGTCAGCAGATTTCAGTGAAGTCCGTTGTAAAGTTAGTGCGAGGGTCAGGGAAGAACTGATTAGGCTTTGGTGCAGATAGCGCCGCCATTCATAAAGCACATTTCATGTTGTCTCGCAAAACATTGTTCCAAGATGTAAACGTTCAGCATCGTGCACCCCCATTTCTGTTAAAACAGATTGTTTGCTACTTTTGATCACCACTCGTTCCAAACAATTTAATGAGTTTTTTATACAGCACATTGTTTTTATATTTATTTTCCTATGGCCTATATTGCTCAAACTCGCGTGACTTTTATGCACGTTGTGCAGCTGCAACACATTTAATGTTATTTTGCCTGTTGAAGGTGCAACGACTTGAATTTTGCAGAATTCATCCTCCTGTACGAAACCTAATACAACAACAGTATTTATGCCAAAGAACACTATTGATATTGTCTATCACTGAGTCTATTAATACATTTAGAGGATATGGCAGCTGGGCAGAGACGTGTCCTCTCTAAATCCTTCATAGTTATTACTCTGATGGCTGAAATGACATTCCATTAAATCTATTGTTTTTTTCCCCCCCCACTATTAAGGAGAAGACGTGATATGAACAGAAATAAAGCGGTTCAGTTGTGCCCTTGAGCTCACCCTGCACATGTGGTTTGAGATTTAATAAAGATTTAGCTAATCTCATTTCAAAGCATGAACAAGACAGAAGCCACTTGTCACACAGATTGACTTCATTTACTTTGTAGATTGTGTTTGATAATGAGTATGCATCTTTTATGGGTATGTATTTTAGTTCGATATGAGTGGGATTGACTTTCTGTGATATATGTTGTTTCTTTCTTCCCCTTTGTCTCTCCGCTCTCCTCTCTCCCCCACAGCTGTTGTTGGTTCAGGCAGTCAGACCGGACCGACTGCAGAGTGCCATGGCAGCATTTGCCACCCAGACCCTGGGTAAGTGTTTTTTCAATCAATGTTGCATAAGTGGGCTGGAGTTAAACTCACTACAGTTCTACTTACATAGACCAGGAATCACACTAAAAGCACTTATTATTCACAATTCCCCACAACACTGACACAAAGTAAATCTCATTCACAATAACATCACGCTTCCCACCGGGCACCTAGCCGTTCTGCAAATGGGTCTCATCTTCATTGATATTTTAAAGGGTTTTCTCTTCTTTCCTCTAACTTGCTCAGAGTATCACAAGAATGAATATACACATTTAACTCCTTGTGCACAGCTGTTAAGTGTATCGCAGATGTCAAAAGTAAACAAACAACAAATAAACTGAAGCTGGGTTCGATGAGCTGTTGGAAACTGTGAACAACAAAGCTTTTGTTTGTTCTGATGACGGTTCAGTAAATATTTTCCCTTCAGAATTTGAGTGTGAATAATGAGTTGCAAACTTCACAAACGACTAGACCCTCTTTTACCACTTTTGCTTCTGCACTCCTTCTGCTCCACAGAAAGATGCTTTGTTTTTTCACGAGCACCTTCTGCCTTCTAACTCCACTCGAGCAAAAACATTCTCTTACACAGCTTCTTCTTCTGGATCTGTGAGTCAAACTTGTCCACTTCACATCATGTTTTTTTTTTCATGATAGTCATCTCCATCCTTTCTATATATGTGAGTGAATGCCACATACACACACACACACACACACACACACACACACACACACACACACACACACACACGTGCACACACACTTCTCTGTTCTCATTTTACATTGTCTCTCTTTCTGACACACCGACACAAACACAATCATGCACTTCGACACACACACACACACACACACACACACACACACACACACACACACACACACAGTTGTGATGTTGCTCGAGAGTGGTTAGTTTATTGTGCTTAATGAGCCCATTCATTCAGTCCAGATAATCCTAATGGCGTGTTGGCTTCTGTCTGCACTATCTGGGATGCTGCTAATTGATGTCAGGTGAAACTAATATGCAGCTTTTAATGTATGTGTATGAAACTCATTTTCAGTTGTGTGTGTGCTTTGTGACAAGACATGCTAATTGGCTTCTGATGGTTTTAGGTTTAGAGGTTCTGCTTTTGTTAGCTATGTAGGATTGTTTTTGTTTGTGTGGACAAGAGCATGTGCATTAATCTGTCCATCAATGTCAGCTTTTTAATTTTATTTTGAGTGCGAGTGTGTGTATGTGTTTCGCTGTTTTTGAGCTGCTCACAATCCAGTTAACCGCGAATCCCAAAACAAATTTTCCAGGCAATTTAGCTTGTAAAAAAGAGAAAAAACAAAGTTGACTCTGATTTAGAAAATGTACCAAATAAAACCACGTGGAACACATTTAATACACACATTAACACACAGCCTCAGCTGACCCCTCTGAAGCGTTCCTTGCATATTCTGGGTTTGTCTGCCTCTCTGATCATCTCATTGGAAATATTAAATGGTCTTCCTAATTTCCCATTAAAATAGTTAACATCAACCTTCATAACAGCTTACATTACACAACATTTATAATATAAATAAAGGTTTCAGTTTTAGTCAATTCAGTTTTTTATTATGAATACAAGAACACACTTTATTACCCTTTGCTCGCTGGTCCTGTACTTATACAGTATACCAAATACACATGTTTTAAAAAGCCTTACTGGGTGTGTCAACCTTTAGGGAAATCTATGTGCTTTGGCCGTCAGCATCTTTTTCATGTGAATATTCATTATTGAATAAACAAGAACTCAAGGCCAAACATTCCTTATTTTAATGAGAAAATTCTCGCAAAAGAGAATTTTATGTTTTGGTCTTCCAATAGTTTTTAACAGTAAAGTAAACCTGTATGAGTCCAATTGATTAAGTAAACTTAACAGGAACAATTCAGATAATAATTGTTACATGAAATATGACTGAGAGTCTACAGTCAAGCTAGCAGCTCTTGTTAAACATGTTTTCCTCTGTTCACCTTCTTATTGTAGCATGTTAGCATGCTAACATTTGCTAATTAGCACTTAACACAAAATACAACTAAGGCTGATGTTGTTACTTTAGTTTTGCAGGTCTTTTATCACAAACAACAAATCAAACCTTTGACTTGCTGATGGTGGACTGGCAACAGACTGACATTTCCCATTTCCATCAGCAAACTGCTTACACTTTACTTTTGACAAAGTGTTCTGTAGAATTGATCTGTCCCATTGTGATTCATTTAAATAAAAAGCCTGCCCCGTGTGAGGATTGAACTCACGACCTTCAGATTATGAGACTGACACGCTGCCAACTGCGCCAACGAGGCCTGGGAAATGTGTGTTGTGCTTCTTCTTCACATCACTTGTCACAGCAACTCAGTCCATCCATCCAAAAGTATATCTATTTTCTGCAGTGTATCCAGGCCACGCCGCGGTTGCAGCAGGCAGCAAGGTCTCTCCAGCATGTTCTGGGTCTAAGAGTCTGTGGACTTTTTGTCCACCGATACGAAGGAGCAGCCGCTCTGGTCTGTGCTCCCTTCAGTTGTCTGAGCTCCTTGCCCTATCTCAAAGGGTGAGCCCAGTCACCCTACAGGGGAAACTCATTTTGGCCGCGTGTATCTGCGATGCCTACTGCACCAACGAGGCCTTAAAAAGTGTGCAGAGTGAAAAAAAAAAATCTGAGCAATTAGATAGAAAATGTTAATCGATTGACAGCCCTAATATAAATATAACTGACTGTGACAAATGGGCATATGATATCATCTTAAATTGAATTTGTATCATGGCATACTTTGTGATATCAGCAAATATCGTATTGTTGTCCAAAGAAACTATATAATATTGTATCGTGATGAAACAATTCACACCTCTATATATATTTGCTTGTTCTGCAGCTTCCGACCGCTTGCTAAACCTTGCAAAGACCTCACATATTGTGAGACTGACATATAACGAGGCCACAAAAGTCCTTTCAGTTAAGGAAAAAAGACCCTAAAAGAATAACAATTCAGATTGTAAACTCAATAACAACAATGTATCTGCACACTAAACTATTCACACAAAGGCCAAAATCAATCCTAGGTGCTTTGTGTCATGACCCAGCACTAAAGCAAGGGGGTGGGGTGGGGTGGGCTGGGTGGGGGGGCAATAGGTCGAAGGAATACAATGCTAAGAATGTAAAAAAAAAAAAGTTTCAGTTTATCCAGCGGTGAATGTGTGTGCATGGATGAGTGTGAGGTATTGTGTCAGGGACTTACACTGGACAGCGTAAAACAAACAAAGAAGAGCGGGAGTGGTGCTGAACTGAGGGAGGCACACCCAATAATGAAACATCACTTTTGAGACCTTTTTACATTTTATAAACAACTCAATGGTTTTCATTCTATGCACATTTACCATAAACAGCTGGTAACTTTCTGGGTTTTGTTTTATCATCATAGCAAATGTCTTTAAAACACCTGCCCCGTGTGAGGCTTGAACTCACGACCTTCAGATTATGAGACTGACGCGCTGCCTACTGCGCCAACGAGGCTTCAAAAGTCACAATCCGTGATTCAGACCAGTTGTCACAACAATTTTGTGTATCTGAGCAACTCATTTATTCCATCCATCGTCCATTGAAGGAAACACAAGACTAAGAATATAACTACAACAAAATAAATAATAATGCAGTCCATGTGGTAGTCGGTTTAATCAGTGGTAAATGTGTATGCATGGATGAGTGTGAGGTATTGTGTCAGGGACTTACACTGGACAGCGTAAAACAAACAAAGAAGAGCGGGAGTGGTGCTGAACTGAGGGAGGCACACCCAATAATGAAACATCACTTTTGAGACCTTTTTACATTTTATAAACAACTCAATGGTTTTCATTCTATGCACATTTACCATAAACAGCTGGTAACTTTCTGGGTTTTGTTTTATCATCATAGCAAATGTCTTTAAAACACCTGCCCCGTGTGAGGCTTGAACTCACGACCTTCAGATTATGAGACTGACGCGCTGCCTACTGCGCCAACGAGGCTTCAAAAGTCACAATCCGTGATTCAGACCAGTTGTCACAACAATTTTGTGTATCTGAGCAACTCATTTATTCCATCCATCGTCCATTGAAGGAAACACAAGACTAAGAATATAACTACAACAAAATAAATAATAATGCAGTCCATGTGGTAGTCGGTTTAATCAGTGGTAAATGTGTATGCATGGATGAGTGTGAGGTATTGTGTCAGGGACTTACACTGGACAGCGTAAAACAAACAAAGAAGAGCGGGAGTGGTGCTGAACTGAGGGAGGCACACCCAATAATGAAACATCACTTTTGAGACCTTTTTACATTTTATAAACAACTCAATGGTTTTCATTCTATGCACATTTACCATAAACAGCTGGTAACTTTCTGGGTTTTGTTTTATCATCATAGCAAATGTCTTTAAAACACCTGCCCCGTGTGAGGCTTGAACTCACGACCTTCAGATTATGAGACTGACGCGCTGCCTACTGCGCCAACGAGGCTTCAAAAGTCACAATCCGTGATTCAGACCAGTTGTCACAACAATTTTGTGTATCTGAGCAACTCATTTATTCCATCCATCGTCCATTGAAGGAAACACAAGACTAAGAATATAACTACAACAAAATAAATAATAATGCAGTCCATGCGGTAGTCGGTTAAATCAGTGGTAAATGTGGGTGCATGGATGACTGTGAAGGTGAGGTGTTGACATCCCGACAGCATCACACTCAGCTGCAAACAGCCCCAGTGCGTGCTGAAGGTTACGCTGCCTACTGCGCCAACAAGGCTTGAAAAATTGTGCATTTTGATTCAGAGTAGTTGACACAAGGATAACCGATGACATGGGATAACCATGGCAGAGCCCAACACCCACTGAAAGCATGTTGGACTTCTTGCCAATAATATGGACGTGGCTGTCACTCTGGTTAGGACCTAATGGCTCTTAGCAACGTCAATAAAACACCTGCCCCGTGTGAGGCTCGAATTTCAGATTACGAGACTGACGCGCTGCCTACTGCGCCAAAGAGGCTCAGAAATGTGAGCAGTGTGATTGAGATTTGTTTGAGATGTCTGAGCAATTGAGCAACTCAGTCCATCCAAAAGACCATCCATTTTCTGCATCTTATTATATGGGAGCAGGCTAAGCAAGGTTATCTAACAGGAAGCGACAAGGAGGCATCCTTACCACATGTCTGAACCACCTCAACGAGCTACTTTCGCCCAAAGGAGCAATCCACCGTTTCTCAGCAAAAAAACCATGGCCTCAGACTGTGAGGTGAGGTTTTGACATCTCGACAGCTCGACTGCAAACCGCCCAAGTGCGTGCTGAAGGTCGCGGACTGATAAAGCCAATAAAACTACATCATATGGAAACAGCAGAGAAGCAATTATGATGTCCCCAAACCCGACCACTCCCCCCATAAAAATCTCAGAATCAGTGACAAGGGATAAACCCTGGCAGAGCCCAACACCCACTGACCTCTTGCCAAGAATACAGACATAGCTGTCACTCTGGTTATTCTCTGGTCATTCCGGACCGAATTGCTCGAAGTAACAGTAATAAAACACCTGCCCCGTGTGAGGCTCGAACTCACGACCTTCAGATTATGAGACTGACGCGCTGCCTACTGCGCCAACGAGGCCTGGAAAATATCCAAGTTGGATTCATACAATTTGTCACAGTTAAAACAGGGCAGTAACTTCATTTTTTAATACTATTTCTGCCTACTGTGACAACTATCCAGTGAGAGCTCTTCTCACATATTACATGGTGAGCAATAACCATTTAACTTTACAGTTCATTCTTAACCTCAGATATAACAAAACAAAACGTCCAAGAACAACCGTCTATTCATGTGTCTTCCCTGTCGGATTTAAAACACCCTGTGTGAGGCTCGAACTCTCGGCATTGAGATTATGAGGCTGACGCGCTCATTTTCAAATCTTTCACTACAACAATTGGCACACCACTTTTGACAGAACGTTTTTGTCTCCACTATTCTATATTGATGTGATGTGATATCTTCTCACAAGAGAAAACTGTCTCAGTTGTCAATTGGACATTTAAAAGAGCCCCAGCTAATAGATGTGGTTACCAGAAAGGATGGAAGGGAGAAGATATAGACGGAGAAGGAGAGAGCACTTTTGTGAGCCAGAATACTTTGGCTGCCTTGCTTCCTACTGATAGCAAAATCTCTATTGACTGAAACTCTGTGTCAGCTGTTGTGCAGCTGGCACAGAGTGCTAATAATAATACTGGCTCATTGAGGGGCACACTCCAGCCTTTGTGTGTGCCTATCTGTATATCGGTGTTGCTCGGTGTCCATCGAATCTATCTCTCCATCTTTGAAGGTGCGTGTGATATTTGCACCACACTGACTGTGTAGTAACTTTTTACAGTTCATTATTTCTTGTTTCCACGTAATGCGTTGTCTAAAACATCTGCCCTGCGGTAGGCTCAGACTACCAGTCTTCAGATTATGAGATCTGCACCAATGAGGCTGTGAGAGCTATTGTCAAACATAGGAAACGTGAAACAATAACCATTCAGGATGAGACTCCATCCTTTTTCTTTTTCAAATGTGTTTGTCTAGGTGTCTTTGTTAAATGGGACTATCTGTACTCCTGAGTGTGTGGGTGTGGACAGCCC
The DNA here is from genome assembly GCF_900634415.1 of Cottoperca gobio. Taxonomy (NCBI): domain Eukaryota; kingdom Metazoa; phylum Chordata; class Actinopteri; order Perciformes; family Bovichtidae; genus Cottoperca; species Cottoperca gobio. Next base: position 7,936,075 of record NC_041367.1, read on the forward strand.
AGCTCTCATATTCTTTAAAGGTATGTGTCTGTGTTTCCATTTGAGCTAATTCCCCCAAAAGCACAACTGACACTTTTTTCTCTTCTTGTTCATCTGTGGGCAGTTCTAATAACAAACACACACACACACACACACACACACACACACGCTTTCCTGATAAAGAGATAGTCCTCACACTTCTTGAACGCCAAGTGAACCCATTGACGGAGGTGTAGTGTGTACAAGTGCATGATGTGGGTGAGAGTGTGTGTCTGAAAGAGAGAGAGAGACAGACAGATTAAAAAAAGGAACAGGGGAGAAGAAGATTTTGTGTGTATGTGTATGTGTTTTTGGCAGTAAATCAGTATGCTAATGAGGCATGGTCTGTAATCCTCTTTACAGCTAATCTCGCTCAATCCCCCCAGTCCAGGCCTGGGCACTGCTCACGCACACAGGCATGCCTGGGTGAACACAGCCACGCACGCACGCACGCACACACACACACGCACACACACACACACACACACACACACACACACACACACACACACACACACACACACACACTCACACTGGCTTGCTCTCTCTACTTTTCAAAAATACAAACCCTCTTTCAAATATGCATGAAAAGCATCTCTACTTGTCTTTCAGTTCTTCTTCTTCTTCTTCTTAAAATTCATCAAACCAAGAAGATTGTAATTGTAAGTGTTGTGTGCGACCAAGGGTCTGCTTAATAATTATTAATCAGTTGGTGTTTTCCCTCCACTGAACTATAGGGAGACTGTTGCACTGCCTCTTTGTTCGCTCCTTTTTGCCCTGATTGTGTGTCATAAAAGCCAAGGTGAACTTTGATATTCACAGACAGAGGATGCTGGATTGCAGCACGAATACTGATTACTTGCCCATGTCAGAGTTGTGTACGTATTTGTGCACGCGCACATTCTGTAAATGCTTTTTTGCAGTCAGACCAGATCACAAGCCATGTGGTCAGATGATTGTTTTTCGTAGTGTTGCCATGGTGAAGCAGCAAAAGGTCGCTCTGAGGTGTTCTCTACCAAGACCTTGTGCGCATGCATGTATGTGTACTACTAGTGCAGCAGATTTAATTTGGCAGCAGAAACCAAAAGAATGTTCAGGCTGAGGCTGAGGCTGAGGCTAAGGCGGAGTGTGTGCGTGTGTGTGTGCGTGCGTGTGTGTGCGCGCGCGCGTGTGTGTGTGTGTGTGTGTGTGTGTGTGTGTGTGTGTGTGTGTGTGTGTGTGTGTGTGTGTGTGTGTGTGTGTGTGTGTGCAAGAGATATCTGCTGATACATGTGTGAATAACGTCACAGCGGAATTTCTTCCACAACCACTCACACTGTGTGAGCCTTTAACCGCTGCTTGTGTGTCACTATTAACCCATATCTGATATATCATTCATGATATTACAGCAGGATTAGAGCCTAATGCACAAATGCAGACACACACACACATACACACACACACACACACTTAGGCGCATATACAAAGAGCCTGGCTTCTCGACACCAGGAGGCTGACAAGGTATTCTTCTATGTGTGATGAATACTGCTGCATACCTAGCACTCAGTATGCACAGCACATCTCGCTCCTAATCTCTTTCACTCTGTCTCTTCCTCTTGTGCCCTCTCTCTTTCTTTCTCCATCAATGCCTCTCTTCTGCTCTCCCTCTTCTTCTACCTTCTATTTTCCCCAATCTCCCGCCCCCCCGGATGTATACCCCCCCCCCTCCTGTTCATGCCCTCCCTTTTGTCTTCCTGTCATCTTTTCCCGCTTTATTTGCCTCCCCTTCCTGGGTCTCCTTCTTTCTCATCTCCCCTCTGAAAATGCCCGCTCACTGCTTGTTTTTGCCTTTTATATGTCCTTCCCTGGTGAACCCTCTCTGTGCAGACTATCCAGTCACTTTGAGTGTCATACCAACTTTAAATGCAATGTTGAAACGCTCTTCACAGATATGTCTTTCACACCCTTCATTCTCCTCTTATCTCCCACTCCTCTTCTCTGCAGGTATGAAAGAGCTCTCGCCCCCTCCTCTGAACCTGCGCCGTCTCTACACTGAGACATTAGAATGGGAGCCGGTGTTGATCATCAGCTCTCCAGGGGCAGACCCGTCCCAGGAGCTTGCGGAACTAGCGGCAGAAACCGTGGGCAGGGACAACTATCATGAGGTAGAGTCTAACAGGATTAAATGGGAGAAGTTATAGCAGATTAAAAAAGGCCAATGAAATATCTTCAAAAGAATACCAAGATCAGATCTACAGAGCAGTTTATTGTGCATCTAAGTGAGAGCGCTACAGCTTGTTGAAGGTTTTATTGGAACACAGTTTTGAGGCATAGCTCTTGATTTAATCACTTTTAATAAATTCAAGACGGCAAGACATGTGAGAAAACTGCCCTTGCACTTGACAGTCCTGCAGCACCTGCAGTTGTTCAACATGTGGTTAATACAGCTATTCTAGAACAATGCTGATGTTTCTTTTGTAACTATCAACACATTCACACAAAGAAATGTCTCTTACCAACACGTAGTGTCTGTGTAATCAAAGCCTGCTACACGGTAGCCTCTGCACACCACCCTGTCCCCCTCCACTGTCTTTAAAGAGCCATCCCATTGACTGAGTGTGACATGTTCCTTCATTACAGTTTCAGTTGTATTTCCAAGAACGTTTGGCTTATCCTTTTTTTCTTCATTGTTTAGTATGCAAACCTTCCCACAGTTCTCTCACAGTTTTACCACTCACATTTATTTGACTATGTACAGAAGCTAATATGAATTATATATTTAGATAACAGAAAATACATATTTTTCCATTGTAGCGCTCAACGGGAACACGCTGCGTTCCACACATAATGGGTGCTGAATCTAACTTTACTTTAGGTCAAATCAGTTACATATAAATGTAAATCTGATTAATTATGAGTCATTATTCTCTATGTGGGGACTCTATTGATAAAAATCACATTGGGAATCACAGTTTTGCAAGTATTTCATTGTTCCTTCACTAAGGAGAGAGATGAATTCAAATATTCAATCTAATTATCTGCCCCCTAACTTCTGAGAAATTACAATGTAGAATCAAATTTTCCATCCCACTGCTTCAGTTTCTCACCCCCCACCCCCCACCCCCCCCTCCTGCCTCCCCCACGCCCTCTGTGTGTCTAGATCTCCATGGGTCAGGGACAGGCTGATGTGGCCTTAGCTACCCTCAGAGAATGTTCCCGAAATGGAGAATGGCTTTGCCTGAAAAACCTTCACCTTGTCACTACATGGCTACCGCTCCTGGAAAAAGTAGGTACTCTGTGTGTAAGATCTGTATGTGTGGTAGGGGCCAAGGGCCAGGTTTTGTGAGTGTGTGTGTGTGTGTGTGTGTGTGTGTGTGCGGGTATCTGTGTTTGTGCTTTTTGTTTGAGAGGTCATGTGTACTCTTCTGCATATCTCTAATTATTTAGTAATAGCACATACAAACGTCCCTTATTGATCAATTCAGAGAGAGACGGATCAAATTCTACAGGGATGCTGTATGTTTGGATAATGATGTGTGTCTGTCCACCGCCATATTGAATTTAGCAGCATTGCATTAACATTTATTGTAAAATGATATTACACTGCACCTTGGATTTGTGCAAAGCCAGTTGTGCGCCAGGGGCCGTGGGTAGGGAAAGGCAAATCCCAAAAGATAAGCATGTAGTTCAAATACATGATGAAATGATCCAGCTGGGGGACAGTAACCAAAACTAATATGATAAATCCATCATAAGACTTCCACAGTTAAAAAAAGAAACACCTTTTCACATAATCTCAAGGCCACAGCACCGGGTAGAGTTTGGGGTCAGGTTTGGTCAGTGTATAGGGCCCGGAGGATGTTGTGTACTTAGAGTGTGTGTGTGTGTGTGTGTGTGTGTAATTCCTTGTTTCACCCTGCTGGTGAGTGTTTATCTATAATATTACAACACTGCTACAAACAAACACAAGAACCAAGGAACACAAGAACACATCCTGCTGGCTGCCCACATTTCCATATCTAAAATTACCTTCTGTCCTTTGCCTGCATTTACGTGTGTGTGTGTGTGTGTGTGTGTGTGCCCTGGGGTTAGCCTGAGATCCTTCCTGTCCAGAGTTGTCGGTGTTCCCGGTGTGACTTAAACCACAGCTTAACAGTTCCCCTCTCCTCACCTCTCTCTTTTCTCTCCTCCTCGTATTTAATTTTGTACTTTGTCCCTTGCTTTTCTCCACTTGTTTCCACCTCTATATCCTCGGCTATCTTCTCAACACTCCCTCATATTGTATAACTAAAACTCTCTTTCTCTTTGTCACTGTTTCACTGTCTCGCTCGTTGCCCAACAACCGATGAGGTTGTGGTCTCGGCAGTCGAGCTTGAAATGAAAAACTGACGGGACAAGGGTGGGGGAGGCAATGAGCATGGGAAAGAAAGAATGAAGACACAGTGGATGTTAAAGGAAGGAAGTAGGGAAAGATGAACTGAGCCTCAGCAGGCAGGTGGGAATCCTACCAGAAGAGGGCTTTGTTTTAGTGTCTTCCTCTGTTTCTTTAGTTGTGTCCATCTGCTCAGTACTTACTCTATTTCTCAATGTAGCTTTTACATTTGAAGTCTTCTCTTTTTGCCATCTGTCTTTTCACTCCTTCGCTCTTTCACAAAACCAGTTGGTCAGTTAGAGAGAGGAGAAAGAGGGGAGGAGAGACGGCCAAGGAGAGCGGTCAGTGTTCATAATTGAAGTTGGCAGTGCAGATGTCCTCTCTATCCTGTCTGCTCATATTCTTCCACTTGCACTGTTTTCCATCTCTCATTTTTCACATCACCCACTACATCCATCTTTCTTTCAGTCTATCTATCACTCCAAATGTCTCTCTGTCTGCCAATCCCAATATAATGAAACAACGACAGGGACTTTTGTATCGCAACAAGTAGATGAAATACTGTCCTTCAGAATCACATTTGTTGTGATCCAATCATTATCATTGGTCAAATGATTGTGATAGGATTGTATCAGGAGTTACTGTATGATATGATTCTTATCTGTGGTGTGCAGATGCAGCTTTTCATCAGCAACAATGTGTGTAAAGCCTGTTGAGTTTAACTATCTATCTGTGTATGAGTGGTGTGTCTTTCACACACTGTTCACCTGAACAGTATGGATATATTCTGGAGAAAAAGAAGAAGAAAGGTTTTGATGTGGCTAACAGTTAAAAAAGAAATGCTCTCTCCCACTCAATGTCCTTTCTGTGTATCTACCCATCTTTTCTTTTCTTATTCGTCAATGTCTCTGTCTTGCATCTTTTCACAATACTATCATTTGCTCCAGTGGAATTCTGGTTGACAACATATCAGACACACACGCACACACACACTCACACACACTCACACACACACATATATGTACAGGAGTTTTCTTCAAGGGATGTCAGTTCCTGTGTTCTTTGACTTTCTGTGATCATGTGTGCATGTGTGTATGAATTAGGTTCCAAATGATGCAGAAACACATTGATTACAATTCAATGTATGTGTGTGTGTGTGTGTGTGTGTGTGTGTGTCCATGTGTGTGTGTGTGTGTGTGTGTGTGTGTGTGTGTGTGTGTGCGCGCTTGTGTGTCTGTGAGTACCCAATCAGATGACACAAGACCCTAAGGTGCCAGCATGCTATTTTTAACCACACATCTTTGAGAAAGATAGAAAGAGAGGGGGAAGGAATGTAAGAGAAGTGATAAAGAGATAAAGAAAGCTGGAAATTCAGATAGAGACAGAGAGGGAGAGAGACAGAGAGGGAGAGACAGAGAGGGAGAGACAGAGAGGGAGAGACAGAGAGAGAGAGACAGAGAGGGAGAGACAGAGAGGGAGAGACAGAGAGACAGAGAGGGAGAGAGACAGAGAGGGAGAGAGACAGAGAGGGAGAGACAGAGAGGGAGAGACAGAGAGACGGGAACAAATATATAAAAGTGAGGTCAATGGTTTGTCGTTGTGGAGAATCTGTCAGTGTGCAATGATTCTAATGGAGACAGAATCACATGACAAAAGAACAAATACTATAATAATTATTCTCCTTATAATATTAAGTAGTTACTCTATTTTCCTATGTACACAGGGTAACTATACACATGAGAGTTAACAGCTCTAATTGGACCACACTGAATAAATAAAGGTTAACAAAGACAAACATATGAAGAAGAGTTTTATAAGGAGAGAAACTATTGTTTTGAGTGGGGGTTTTTAGTTGCGCTCAGATTACATATCAATAAACAGATTAGAAATGTGGTTTCATTGAATCTATGGAAATCGGTGGATTATTCCAAAGTTATGGCTATAAAAGAGTGCAGAATAGAGTGTGAATTGTATGGTTAGCACATTTACCCTCCCATCAAGAAGGTCCTGTGTTTAAATTTAGACCCAGCTGACTTTTGTTTATACACTGCGGTACACTCCAGCCCTTTGCAGCCCTAAACAAGACAAGCAGTTTAGAACATTGATAGACCTGCGTGATGCCGTGTCTGGACAATGTGTGCAATAAAAGGCTCAACTCTTCTGTAATTGTTCTAATGAGTTTTATGTTTTGAAATACAGAATATCCGTGTGTTTGCATATGTGTGTGTGTGTGTGTGTGGTTTGGGCTGCATGTGGAAATAAAGAACTCAGCTCAGAGTTGTATATACAGAGTCTGGTCTCATATTGCTCTATTATTGTGCACAATGTGTCTAATGTGCGTACTGTCCTTCCTCCACAGGAGTTAAATGTGCTACGTCCCAAAGCAGGCTTCCGTCTCTGGCTGACAGCAGAAGTTCACCCGAGATTTCCTCCCATACTGCTGCAGTCCAGCCTCAAGATCACTTACGAGGTACTCACACACACACACACACACACACACACACACACACACACACACACACACACACACACACACACACACACACACACACATCAAAACAGGAACACCATAATAAAGGTTATGATAAAGTTTAGTGTTGTGTAGCGTTGACTTATCTGAGGCTCACACACAAACATGCAGGGCCACATGTTTGCCGGCACACTGTGCACCAATGCTCATTAATCTGTAATGTTTTATTTATACACAGTGTTGAAACTTTTAATTTTCCCAAATATAGCCTGTTGGTCTCTGTGAACCTCTACAGAACGCAGTCATGTTTGTCTGAGCCCCCAGTGAGCAACGCTACTGGGCTAATGCATTCTTACGAGAGTGTAGGATGTGTAAGGGCTGCGTTTTATTTGAAATGTCATGTGAATTCATGGCAATGTGTAACGTCTTCTCCTCCGTATAACGACCACAGAGCCGAAGCAGCCGCATATACTGTATGGAAACGCAGAAGCCTGCAGCTTGTGTGTGTTAGTGATGCATGTTTTAGTGCTCAGTGTGTTTCTGATGGGAGTCATGCTCAAGGGGTTAACTGCTTCAGCAGCCAAGCATGTCCCCCCCCTCTCTCTTTCTCTCTCTCTCTCTCTCTCTCTCTCTCTCTCTCTCTCTCTCTCTCACACACTCTTTCATGGACAAACTTATTGACATGCTTTATAAGTATGCAAACACATCCTGCACACATCCCCAGAGAAATTACTGTAATAAATTATTTCTGTACGTGTCAAAACGTATATGTCAAACCAAAGATAAACAGTATATAAACTGATACATATACATGTAGTTGTTGTCAGTGGGATTGTATTAGGATTGTACAGAGCTGATCTGCAAGCCAAAACAGTTGTATCCCAGTGGCTGGAGCTTCTCCACCCAACCCTAAATACCTTTCTGCATACTCGTCTCCCCTTTGCAGTTTAGTGTTGAAGATTCAGATATAATAATATGTTTAGTGCCCAGCATAAGACTTACAGAACAGCTCACGCTATTTCTTTTGTAATTGAATTGTTAGTGTCACATAGGGAAACATTTACAAATATGCTTTTTGTTTCTATTCTAAACGGAGCATAATGTTGCCGGAAGAATCAAATGTGCAGAGAACTGTTCAGAGATAACATGTGCTGACTCATGTACTGTAGAGAATATACCAACTTAAGTACAGTATAACATTGGAACATACTGTGGGCGGTAATGGCTATTGGGTGTCCAACACATTGTTACATTACATTTAACTCACACTTTTGTCCTAAGCGATTTACAATAAGTGTAAACTCGTGAGGATACAAACTCAGAACTGCAAGAATCTTGCAAGTACATTAGCTTCAAATAGGCCAAAACCATTGTAAGTGCAACATACAGAAGCAATAGCATAAAGATTCAACCATTGTCTCAAATAAGCCAAACAATATAAGTGCTACATATAGAAAAAAAAAGATTATTGTTATTTTTATTTTTTTAAATGTATTATTGGCCAAGGTGCAGTCGAAACAGGTGGGTTTTCTGTCTGCAACGGAAGGTGTGAAGACTTTCTGTGAGGGAATAGCGATAGCGATTGGCCGATGCAGAAGGAAGTGAGCGAGCTGAGGTGTATGGTTCGACCATGGCCTGGATGTAGGAAGGGTCTGATCCATTCACGGCACGGTAGGCCAGCATCAGTGTCTTGAAGCAGATTCGAGCAGCTACTGGTAACCACTGAACTTGGGTAGTTTAAAGACCAGTCAGCCTGCTGCATTCTGGATGAGCTGTAGAGGTCGGATGGCACATGTAGTCCAGCCAGGAGGGAGTTGCAGGAGTCAAGGCGTGAAATGACAAGAGCCTGACTAAGACTCTTGTTGTTATTCAAAATGGGCTAAATGGGCTTCAAATGACTAAAACAACAGGTGGTCTTCGCCCCTCTCAATATGAACTTGTCTCTGCCCTTGCTTGTTCACTGTCTCCATGTTGTCTTACTAGTCCAGTGTTTTTCAACAGTGGTATGAGAATGTTGTCATGAGACAAAAGGCTTTTTACATTTTACATTCTGATCTTGTCTTGAAGGCTCAATAGGACATACATACTGTATGAATACAGTACTTGTTTATGAATGAACTCATTGTAAGTCAGTGTTTCTGCTGACCTCAGTCATCAGGTGCTGTGGCTTAGTTGGTTAAAGTGCCTGTCTAGTAAACAGGAGATCCTGGGTTCAAATCCCAGCAGTGCCTTTTTTTTTTGTGCTACCCAGCCTTTCCCATATCCTCTTACCATGCAGCGTATACGTCTTTCACACTTGCTCTATCTCTATGGATACCTTGCCATGAACTCACATTTGAATGTTGCGGGAGATTCCATCATAATAAAACAAATATTTTTTCCCCCTTCCTCTCTATCCTTATTTACCTTGTCCCTTTCCTGTCCCTCTATATTTCCTTCCTTTCTTTTCCCGTTTCCAGGATCCTCCTGGGTTGAAGAAAAATCTGCTGAGAACATACGAGTCATGGACTCCAGAGCAGATCAGCAAAGGTTGCCACTTCTTTTTCATCTTCTGCCTGCGAATGATTAACTGAAGCCAACTGCTGCCAAGAATATTCACTTTGTTTTGATTTTCAGTAAAGGAATAGTTAACTTTTTTGTTTACATAAACTGGTATGTTATTCTAATCCCTGGTCGTGATATCAGTGCGTGATTATTATTATTAAGGCTATGAGTCCTGTGAACAAATAAATCCCAGTGAGCTCGCAGATTCTGGAACAGAAAATGAACAGCATTAAAAACCATCCACAGCAGAATACAGCATGCTGTCCTCTCTGTTGTGTTTTTGTTTGATGAATAATAAAAGATAACTGCCCTCAAAGTTCATTAAACATGGAGATTGATTATGATTGCTTATTGAAGTTATTTTGGTTGTGATGTGCTGTTGACTGTTTGTGTGCAGGAGGCATCCTGGCCAGAGCCCAGTCTCTGTTCTGTCTGGCTTGGTTCCACGCTGTCTGCCAAGAGAGACGCAACTACATACCGCAGGTAAAATACACAAACAGTCTCATGAACAACCGAGTGTCCATAATAATAATACTACATGTTATTCAAAGAACACTTTTCATAGCACTCAACGACACTTAACAATTACATTTAAAGTTAGAAATGGTCATAATAAGTTGTTATGTCTATAATTTCATCTCAGGACAATAAACTCAAACCGCTGTAGCATTACAATGTTACTTAAACGAGGAAAAATGCAGCACCTGTTTAAATGTTGCAATAGTCCTGGATGCAGAACTGAGGCAATAAAAGAGTAAAATAAGTAAAATAAAGAGACAAACTTTTTAGAAGGTTTTACTTGTGAAAAATGTTTGCATGCTGAAGTGTCCTTGAGCAAGACACCAAGTTACTCCCGATGGGCAGTTCCACCATCATTGGTGTATGAATGGCATGTGTGTGTGTTTGTGTGTGTGTGTGTGTGTGTGTGTGTGTGTGTGTGTGTGTGTGTGTGTGTGTGTGTGTGTGTGTGTGTGTGTGTCAGGTAAGGTACAAAGACTTTATATGAATGCAGGCTATTTATAATTTACCATTTAAGACCCAAAGATGTATTTCCCCACACCCACACATACATCTTTGTATCCACACTGGTTATCACAGGTACATAATTACTGGATATGCAGTTCATATTCAAGACACACATCTACACCCAACACAGATATACTAATGCATGATTTATTTATTTCAGAAAGAGTAAATAAAGGATCACTTTTATTTGACCTTACTGTGTTGTGCCTCCAGGCAGAGTCTTTGTGTGTGTGTATAGCTACGTATGTGTGTGTGCAAGTCTTTGTAGTAAATGTGCCTGCTGGTCAACACACACACACACACACACACACACACACACACACACACACACACACACACACACACACAGCATATTGTTTGTAGACCAAAAGGTTTGCGCTGTCAAGTCAGGATAGTGGAAGCGTGGGGAATACAAGTCCTATGATGTCATACACTGTCAAGGGATTTTAAAAAGCAGTCAACTGCAAATGTAATTTACTGACTGCATGTGTAAGGATAGTAGTTACGTGTGTCTCAGCTTTAACAGCCTCACAGCAACTCTAAATAAATCTAAATGCTGTTTCTACCTGTGAATCACCTCAAACTGTGTTTTTAAGATTGAACACAACGTTTGCTCATTTGAACTACAGCTCTGGTGATGAATCATCTCTACATAACCAGATAGATTGCTGCAATGTCAAGCAGCAAAACGAAATAGTTTTACTCTTATACTTAATTATAATTCTGTAATTGAAATGTTACAAAAAAGGAATATTGAATCTTGAATCTAGAGGGTGTAAAGAATGACATCATTTGCATCCCTATAGAGAAAACTAGACAATTTAGTTTCTCAGTTGAAACCTGAGGTTGAGATAAATCTGCATAATATAAATAACAAATCAAAAAACATTGAGGGAAGTGATGCAGAACAATGGAATTATTAGACCGTTGGGACCTTCGTCTCCAAAAGACCACAGGTCTTGTAAATACTCAAATCTGATTTATAAAAAAAAACAATCACAATCACAATGTTAAGTTAAATAAGAAAACTGTGTCAAAACTGTGTGCAGGTGAGAAAGTGAGCTCGGTTTGAACTTCTGTTTGTTGTTGTTGTTTTTACACAACTATTCCTGTGTCAACACTATGAATGCCTTTCAGGAAAGACTGCACCGTTATCCCCATATTTAAACGATTATCATGACTCCACACTCTCAATGACAGCAGGATTTTCTCCCTTAGAACACAAACTAGTTTATTTTGAGCATAAGCCTGCAATCACTGCGCACAATAACTTCTGAAGGTTAGGAAGGAACGCAATAAAGTTTTAAATCTCCTAAATAAAGCTTCTTGAGTCTTGACGCTTTTGTTTATAAGCTGGTTTGCTTGCGATTGAGGAGTGTGAGTCCAATCTTATCGAATACGAAGACGCAGAGACGTTTCAACACAGACAAAAGAAAGATGTAGTTGCACCTCTAATTACTTGATACTCGCTGCAGTTTGCTGCAAGTCATGTTTCCACTTGTCAATTGAAACAGTTTATTTGACAGTTCGGTAGCGTGTGGACGTGTGGCAGAGTCTCAAGATGCACTTGGACTCATTTGTCTCTGTGTGTATTGCAGTGATGCCTTAGAGTGGTCTGTCTAATCGAATGATACGATATGTCTTCAGTTACAGCGGGAAGGCATCTCTTTTTGTCAGCTAACCAACACACTATCAGCACAGTCCCGGTAAACCCAAACGCTGGGGAGAACTGTGGCAGAAAACATGTTTTTGTAATTAAATTGCCACAATGTTTGCCTGCTTGTTTCTCCTCTCTCTGTCCCTCCTTTTCCCCCAAGGTTGTTGGTCCCAATACTTCCCTTTAGCCATTCCCCTCATTGTGGAGGTGTTTGGGGGACATAAAGTATCGATTGCTCTTTAAGATCTGTCTGTATATCTGTCTCTCCGTTCCTCTTTCCTTAAATTATTATTAAATGATTATTATTGCAGCAGACAGTAGTGTGCGTGAGTGTGTGTGTGTGTGTGTGTGTGTGTGCGTGTGTGTGAACAGTAGCTCACTATCTAAAGTTAAAAAAACATAAACACACAATCAATAAGCACATGCAAACACAGTTACCTTTATAAGACCCGTACATTGTATCATTCACTGCATAAGCAGGCAACGTAAAACAAACGCACACATGGTCTGAAATACAACGCATACTTATATAAGCACATTTATCAAATGTAGTAGTAATATGCCCCACTGTCTGTGAATACGCAAAAATGACTGAACAAACAACATACACTTAATCGTTCAAAGAACTACTGAACGTGCCCACGCAGTGTTCCTCCACCCCTCACCTCATCCGCCCACACCATCAGTGGTTATATCGCCATTGGTGCCTGAATAGCAGTGAAGTGCAACAAACACACACTCACAAACTGAGACTGCCCTCACACTTCTGTGATTTCTTTGTCTCCTGAGATGGTCAATGTTTTGATACTGTGTGTGTTATTTTGTGCATGTGTGCACATGTACAAGGCGGTGGCTGTGACTCAGGAGGTAGAGTGGTCGTCCAGTGCTTGGAGGGTCAGTGGTTTGATCCCCAACTCCTGTTGTCAGCATGTCAAAGTGTCCTTGGGCAATATACTGAACCCCAAATTGCTCCCGATTGCATGGCCAACGGTGTGTGTGTGTGTGTGTGTGTGTGTGTGTGTGTGTGTGTGTGTGTGTGTGTGTGTGTGTGTGTGTGAGACACTGACTCTGTATGAATGTGAGTGGAAAAGCGCTATATAAATGCAGTCCATTTTCCATATGTTGTCTGATTGCAGTTTTCCTCCATTAAGCCTCAGTTCTAATGTATTAACAATGTGCTCCAGGGCTCAGCGTAGTATGTGCAAAGAACTGGACTGATCCTAATTCTGTGATTCGCCCTCTAACTGTATGGGATGTTTGCTTGTGACCAGACCGGAAAATGTGAGGAAGTGAATATTCCCAACAGTAGTAGCCTTCACTCAACACTTACTGGTGATTTCCCCTTCGGCAGGTCATTAAGGCAGTTTATTTCCTGGGTAAAACCTTGGTTGTGCCGCATTTTGAAAGGTATCAATGAGTGTAACTGTAAAATTTGAGAAAACCATTACAGAGGCCTTTAAATGTATGTGGATTTGTGGAAGTGGTTTTAACAGTCTCAAGTATCGCTAACACACACGGTGGATAGGACCCTGAAAATAAGAGCCTCCACAGAAATGACATTTGATTAAAAGATATATTGATTTACAACAATTAAGACTGCACTTGCACACAGTTTTTCAAGGATTAAGAAGAAAAGGGAATATGTGTGAGTGATGTGTACGGATACTAAAGTAAATATATTGCCATGTTTGTACTTATCCCCCCTCCTCTGTGCTTTATCCAGGGTTGGACGAAGTTCTATGAGTTTTCTATGTCGGACCTCCGTGCTGGCTTCGAGATCATCGACAGGCTTTTTGAAGGTAGGAGGGCTGGTAGCAAACATTACAATGCTGCGGGGAGCTCTGCTCTGTTGATTTGCTTTGCAGCACATATGGTAATGAGAACTGGAATCTGTGGGTTCTTTGATCAATTACCTCTTTAATTCAAACTACCCCTGATAAAGCATGACCTGGACAACACACATTTGCATTTTAATGTTGTGTTTATATGTGAGCCCTTCATTGTATCTCCCTGCCTTTCTGTGTGTGTGTGTGTGTCTGTGTGTGTGTGTGTGTGTGTGTGTGTGTGTGTGTACGTTAGTGGTGCTTTTGTTCTCTGTGCACTCAATACACATGTTTATAGCTTTCTTTGTGTCTGTGTGTCTCGGCATCTCTAAGGTGGTAAACCTTTCCAGTGGGAGTTTGTCCATGGCCTGTTGGAGAGCGCCATATATGGTGGACGCATCGACAACCCCTCTGACCTTCGCATCTTGCGCTCCTACCTGGAGCAGTTCTTCTCTGCACGTCTCTTCTCGTCCTCCCTCTCAGCTGGTCAGAGAAAGAGCAGAGGAGGAACGCGCTTCTTCCCGCCTCAGATCAGCCTCCCAAACTCTTGCTCAGTATTGGTACGTTGTCAGGATGACACAGTGGTGCAACGCATGCAGTTGGAAAGAACACATTTTAATCCACAGTTGCAGGCATAGGTGCTGTGTATGTATGGCTTCAAGAAATTAATTCCCGCTGCTACAGAGAAAAAAAGGGGGCACCTCTATATTGTTTATGTACCTTAAAGCTTAAGCTGGCAGAGAAGCAAAAACAATTCATAGAAAGGGTACTGAATTAATGCACCCAGGCTTTTCACTGACTAGATTTGCTATTGCAGTATTGAAGTTTCATTAGTCCATGTTCTGTTAGCCTTATTTTAAGTGGGTTTATAAAGGAGCCACCACAAACAAATCCAATAAGTTACCCTAAAGTTTACACAATTGGTTTTGTTATTTCCTTGCTTTGCATTCTGCTTGCATTTTGTTGATGCAGCTTAGTATACACACAAAACAAGATAACATCCTTGCCCACAACCGTTCATTAGATGTCTGTTCGTTTGAAGATCATTGAGAGACCATTTGGTACACAAAAGAAGTCAATGTGGAAATGTATTCTTTGACTTCTTTAAATCAATGTAACAATCACTAGTAAGTGGGAGTTCATTTTTAGCAGTTTATAGTACTGTACATGCTAAATGGATATTATGAGAGAATTTGCATCAAACCATACAAACGACACTCTTAATTAATGACAATACAGCAAGAATTATCCTACACTCCCACATAGCAATCTAACAAGCATGCTACAAGCTGTTACTATTTCAATTTAGTAGCATGTGTGTTGCTCGTAAATGCTAAAATATTATCTTGTATCTGGGAGTCGTCATGAAAATAGGCAGCATGCTCACATTTACTCTCTAACCATAAATGGGCATGTGGGTGCATTTCTGTGCGTGACCTGTACAATATGTGTGTATTCCCAGGACTACCGCAGCGTAATAGAGAATCTCCCGGAGGACGACAGACCTGCATTCTTTGGTCTGCCTGCCAACATAGAGAGATCCTCCCAGAGAATCATCAGCTCCCAGGTGCAGCCCCTAACCCCCCCACACACGCACACGCACACACACACACACACACACACACACACACACACACACACACACACACACACACACACACACTGAAAGGCAGGGAGATACAATGAAGGGCTCACATATAAACACAACATTAAACTGCTTCTTATTCAAACTGGCAAATTCATAAAGCAGGAACACACAAAGACATTCATCAGGACACGTGCAGGACACATGCAGGACACGTGCAGGACACATGCAGGACACATGCAGGACACGTGCAGGACACATGCAGGACACGTGCAGGACACATGCAGGACACGTGCAGGACACATGTAGGACACGTGCAGGACACATGTAGGACACATGCAGGACACATGCAGGACACATGCAGGACACATGTAGGACACATGCAGGACACGTGTAGGACACGTGTAGGACACATGCAGGACACGTGTAGGACACATGCAGGACACATGCAGGACACATGCAGGACACATGCAGGACACATGTAGGACACATGCAGGACACGTGTAGGACACGTGTAGGACACATGCAGGACACGTGTAGGACACATGCAGGACACGTGTAGTACACGTGTAGGACACATGCAGGACACATGTAGGACACATGCAGGACACATGCAGGACACATGCAGGACACATGTAGGACACATGTAGGACACATGCAGGACACATGCAGGACACATGTAGGACACATGCAGGACACATGTAGGACACATGCAGGACACATGTAGGACACATGCAGGACACATGTAGGACACATGCAGGACACATGCAGGACACATGCACTGTTAATGCTCACAGAACCACGTGCATTTACATACATGCCAGTACACACAAAGACACAAACTATAACCCTTGTGTTCCCTGTTAAAACAAATCTCCTCTCTGTTGGTGAGGTCAAAGTAGTTTCTCACTTGTTTTTACTGTTACTGCACTCTTTGTACAGGAAGGCAATTCATCTCTTCAATACAGTTCAAATTACAGAGGTGATTACTGTAGCAGACTGTAAGCAAAAACTGTGCACTTACATTGTATGACATTGCAGTTATGTCTGTTGTATCAGTCTACGCTGTGTGTGCGTATGTGTGTGTTTGATTGTGTGTGAGTTACAGTACATGCGCTATGTGTGCGTTTATTTTAGGGTCAGGACTTCAATTTGATGTTAAAGCTTTTTACCAGGCATTCATCCCTTTCCATTTATTTCACTATGAAATAAAATTCACTTTGCAGAGACGTGGATAATCTATCACATAGAATATCAAGTCTGCTTTTATTATTGTCACGGTTGTGTTGTCATTGAGTGGTCATTGCATTCCTAAATGTAATCCGATTTTAATGTAAAAAGTCTACAAGGTAACATTAACAAATAGAATAGTGTTCAACAGTCCTCAAAAAAAGGAAAATAGGATTAATAAGAGTAAAATAAAAAGTACGGGCTGCTGATATATGTATATTATTCCAAAAGTCGTAAAAAAAAAGAAGCCAGGGAGATTTCATAAAGCCTTGGAGGCAGAAGGGGATAAATTAACCTGGTTAAAGAGTAACCGTCCGTCTGGGACGCTCTGAAATTAAAGCTAACGCACTCGTAACGAAGTAGGGATGATTTCATTGGTCAACGCTACACTTGGCATTCTATTGGTTGTGGAATTTTGACAGGGTTAATGCACAAAAACTCCAAGAGCAGAGGAGCAAGCAAGATCTATGTGAGTGTGGAGTATTACACAATCTGATCGTGAAATCAAGGAGGTATGCTCTCAAATAGAAAAACACGCTCTTGAATAAAGATAGATGAAGATGTGTGTGTGTGTGTGTGTGTGTGTGTGTGTGTGTGTGTGTGTGTGTGTGTGTTTAAGAGAAAGATACAGATTGTCCAAAAATGATACAATGAAGACAGACAGTAAGTCTTCTCACAAACAATGGCTCAAACATACACACACATACACATGTATTAAGTATAAAATGTAAGAATTTATATTTCTATATAATATTAGCATAAAATAATTCACTGTTTTCATAACAGAAGCTCATAAACCTGTCCATGGAAATGTTAGCATAATGAAAGGGAGTGATAGGATGGACAGAATGAGATGGAGACAAAGCCACGTGTGTGTGTGTGTGTGTGTGTGTGTGTGTGTGTGTGTGTGTGTGTGTGTGTGTGTGTGTGTGTGTGTGTGTGTGTTTTACTGTGTCTCTCTCTCCCCTACTTGCAATCGTCTCCCCTCCCTCCCGTCGTTTGTCACTGTCACGTTCATGTTCTCTCCCCCTCTCTCTATCTCTCTCTCTGTTTGTGCACTCTCCTCTCCCTAAAGACCCTCGTCTCTGTCTCTGGGTTGGGCACTTTACCACACACACACACACACACACACACACACACACACACACACACACACACATTGAACACAGCGGTGATGATGGATGCCGTTTAAAATAAATGCATAGGCTCAGTGTGAATGACCCAACATGGGTCTACAGGGTCTGCAGAGGATTCTCTTGGGCTTACAGACACAATGTATGACGTATATGTGAATAATGTGTTTTCATGTCCAATGCAAATGAGTATTGACCAGCAAGTGAAAATATCCTAATTAGGATAATACAAACAAATGTGTAAGAAAGTATCTTTTCGCACATCTTGTCCAAATAAATGAGCTGTCCCTGAAAGTGCTTTTATTCTATGATAGCGCCATTATATATCTGGTTATAATAACATCCTTGCCTGTGTTTTTTACAGCTCATTAGGTGTTTTTATTGAGCGCCATTCTGACTAAAACCATGAGAAATGGTCCCCTGATTAAAAACCCTGCACCACAATCCTGGATTACATTGAAATAAAGTAAAAGTCTAAATTCTAAATTGACTTCACCCAGTGCGATTAAAACTGAACTCCCTTGCACATAGACATTGTCTAGTAACGTTTTCTTCCCAGATGGTAAATGCAGTTGCTGCGTGGTAATCATTGGTCCAGATAAATCCCTGGATATTTCAAATCTCCATCCTCAACTGCACACATTTATACTGCTGTCAGGGTGACGTTCTAGATTAGCTATCTAGTTTTTTACCGCCCACCCCACCTCTCTCTTCCATACAAACACACACATATGCATGCACACACACACACACACACACACACACACACACACACACACACACACACACACACACGCATACGCACACTTTCCCTCCTGAGCAGAGAAGATAAAGCAGGTGTTGGTAAAGAGTTCTCCCGGACCAAATGAAAGCCATTTATCAGACGCTTCGCCTTCCTCACAACACACACATGTATAGAAATTCACACATCTGCACAAACACACACACACTGAGTAAAAAAATGCACTCTCCGAGACTTTAAGCCTGAAGCTAAGCATGCTTGATTAGGTGTGTAAGGAGCTCTGAGGAGATGTGATGGGTTTGGCCTTTTTTCACTTGCAATATTACAGGATATAAGTTTTGACTGTAACTGAAGAGTTTAGTAGCCAGGTGTCGATGATGTTTTATGACTAACTGTGATTTTATTTTTAATCATACATTGCCTTTGGCTGTCATTAGCAAAAGTGCATATTTATTCTATACACATTTCTTCTTTTTTTTTACAGAAGACGGGTATGATTTAGTAAATGCCACACATTTCTTTTGTCTACATAGTGAGCTTTTTTTTTTTAAATCATCAATTACACCTACATCAACATGACCATTTATTTTTGGGCGACCTTTTACAACAGGATCTGTCTCATAAACACATTCAGATTACTAAATCAGGAAACCCTAACCTCCATGCCACTTCTACAACACCTTTGCTAAATTGATTGATATGTTTGTGTTTATATTGTATTGACTCACAGGTGATTTCCCAACTGCGTGTCCTGAGCCGCTCCGTAGCAACAGGTTCAAAGTTCGACAGGGAGCTCTGGTCGAATGGACTTTCTCCCGTCCTTTACTTGTGGAAGAAACTCAACCAGGTAAATTTATCTTTTTCATATTTTCTTATTCCTTTCCCTAACATATAAATCAACTAATGAATTATGAAATACTAGTATGGGTAAGTACTTACTTACTTACTTACTTACTTACTTACTTACTTACTACATAAGTTATATCCACATCACTGAAATGACTGATATACTTTTTCTGTCAAAACCTCAAATTCTATAATCGCTAACTTACCAAAATATCGTATACCATTTTGTCATCAATCTCATAGTACCTGCTAAGTATTTATAATTAGATCAGTAAATAGTTCATGTAGGTCTTTTCTAGCTTCAACAGATCCATGCTCGTCTTTATTTGTATGCAAAATCACGTTTCGCATTGCCCATGCTGCCAATGCGGCAGTGACTAGTCGAAATTAAAAGCTGTGAAAGCTAATTGGAAATTAGTGGAGTCTAATTGAGCACCGTGTGTGATAGCCACTGGCTCGCCGAGTCAGGCACCACTGCTCTGTGCGGTTGCTTGAAGATTGGCACCTTTTCAAATCAAAAGAACATCCACCTCCACATTAAATAATTTAGCCACCATATTCCCGCTCTCTCACTCTCACTCTCATGCTGTAAATCACACATGCTCCCCCCCCCCTCTTCTCTCTATCTCTATCTCTATTTCAGTCCATGCATGCAGGGTTGTTTTGTACCCACTGAGAAGAATGATTGACTGTGTTAAGTGTTGCCATTGCATCACCAGCCAGCTTCCCATAGATCACAATCTACCTCTGACTGCTTTCAATTAGCAGCCCTTTGTCGTCAGCTAACCCTGTGTGTTTGACCATCAGCGGGTGTGTTCTCCGAAGTGCAGCTTGCTTGTCTGTGTGTGTGTGTGTGTGTGTATGGGTGTGCATTAATGTTTGTGTTCAACCTAGACACACCAAACAGTCATGAAAGAACAAGAGGCGACGGAACCGACTGTTGCGTCGCCTCACGTTGCCTGCATCTTGGCCAAAAAGTCACATTTGAACACACCGCAAAGACTACAGCCAGCGGCACGAGAGGAAATAACTCTCCATAACAGGTGCTGGTGGTAATCTGTATTCGTCATTATGAAAGTAAAACCGGAAGACCTACGGCTGTAAATATGCAAGCTTTTGTTTTGATACACACATTGAAACAAAGCAGCGTTCGCCGACCATTTTCACACTGATCTCGCTCACCACTTAGCTTTATTCAAGGTGGCCATGTCGCTGTGAAAATATCCGTGCACATGAATGTGTGTGCCCTCTTGACTTCAGAGTGGTTTCTTTTGCCGACAGTCTCCGCACGCACATGCCGATAGTGTGCGACGTCGCAAAAACAAGTATCTAAAACTGTATCGTTTTGGTGTGTCAGGGCCTTAGGTTGCGTCCGTGTGAGTGTGTCTGTGCAGGCTTTTGTGTGAGTATTTATGGCCATGTGCATTATTTTGACAAATCTGTATGTAGTGTGGATCGAGATGAGGAGCAGGAGACGGCACAGGCTGTATATTTGGCTGTTAAGTTACATTTTTTTGAATAGAAACAATAGCAGAGCTGTACTCAATCTGAATACCACCCTGCCAGCTTTTTTCCTCATTGTCTCATTTGTCTCTTGTGTGTGTCTCTCTCAGTGTGTCCATTCCTCCGTCCCACAGTCAATCCTTCTCTCCCTCTATTTCCTCCTCTGCCTCTAACTGAGTACACGCGAGGAAAACTAAATAGGATGCGGGTACAGAATGTGGTATCTGCAAACAGAATACAACAAAATGTCAGCGTTTGTGCACATTGGTTTTTATTGTATTTGTGTCTGTGCACAACTTCAAACACGAACACTCGGTGTACTTACAGTAGATCTCTGTGTTATCTGATGTAAACAAACTGTCTCCCTGGTTTACGCTGCAGAGAGACAAACAATTCCCCATTTTGTTACATCTTGTTATTGTGGAAGAACCAAAAAAGAACGGAAGAATTGAGTTTATCTAAGGAAACCCACAGGGGACACCGGAAAGATATACAGTCGTAATGGAGGAAATCATTTAAAAGAAAAACGATAACATGCTAATGCTCAGCAGCAGTTACAAGATGCAATAAACGTCTTACTCTAAATAATATTACGTCTGTGCTCCTGTGAAACGGCCAATTTGAGTAGACTGATGTTTGACAGTGTTCCTGTGATAAGAGGGACATAAAGCAATGCTAGGACACACGACCAATATGATGCACTTAAGCCCAAGGTAAAAATATTAATGGCTCCGAGTTAATTAGATTGAGAATTGCGTCATTATATTTACTGCATCGCCTGTAGAAAAACATGTCTTTGTCCTTCCCTTGTATCCACCTCTTTCTCTTTCTGTCTTGGAAAAGTACAAACAAATGTTTGAATGACTAGCCATGTGTTGCTGTCTGCCTGCCGTCTATCAGGGCTCTACGCTGATCCACCAGAAGGTGGTCCCACCGACAGAAGGTCAGGGGTCCCCGGTCCTGTCATTCATCACTCTGGAGCAGTTCAACGCCATCCGCTTGGTCCAGGTGTGTCACATTAATTTACCAATGAAGAACATTCGTACACGTATTTTAAAATGTGATTCATTGTAAGTGAATAATTACCACTGGGTGTTTTGTTTTACTTAACATTTGTAATTTGGCACAACCCTTTCATCAATAGCGCAACGCTTGAACCTTTCAATATAAATGAGATGGATATGTTAAAATGTTAAGAGTTATGGTACACGGGCTTAGCTTCATGAAGATGCGTGAGATGAGTGTGAATCATAAACAGTTACATAATGTAATTCATCTTCTCCCGCAGTGCCAGTTGTTTCACAAACCACAGGTGCATATGTACTGAATACTTCCTTCAATGCACAACATTTGATTTGCTTTTAAGAGAGCTAAGTAATCAGATGAACATAAGAAGCCCAATCAGTCGATGACGGGGCCTGTCATGATGAACCACTTAATGGCAATTCAATGGCAATATGTCAATTGGCACCCCGGGTACCGACGCTCTACATACTGCCACAGAATGTACACTAAACTGTGAGTGTCGTCGCAGAGCATTCACCAATCCCTGGCTGCGCTGAGCAAAGTCATCAGAGGGACCCAACTGCTAACTCCTGAAGTCCAAAAACTGGCCACTGCCCTGCTCAATCAAGAGGTAAGTAAGGCGGAGTCATAATACATTGAGACGCTTAGATTTAGTGTTTTTTTTTACAGTAAATCTTTCTCTTCACTCTATTGTTTTAGAGGTGAAAGGTACAACTCTCCCATACTGTCGGGGGAGGTGAGACCACAGCAGCAGGCACACACACACGGTACACAGGGCTGACTTGTTGACATCTAGCACTGCATGTGTCCACAGGCCGAGATGAGGACAAAGGGGATATGATGAGGTAGAGGGGGGAGAGATGCACAATCAACCTTTTACTTCTTCTACGCTTGTAATCTCCTGAGAGCAGCCTTGGGCAGAATTCCCTCTTTGCAGCTTTCCTTCTCGCTCTTTTTATATTAATCAGCAGGTCTTTAGTCTCATCTCCGTCTCTCTCCGCTCTTCGTCTCTCATGTTTTCTTCTCTCTCTCTCTCTCTCTCTCTCTCTCTCTCTCTCTCTCTCTCTCTCTCTCTCTCTCTCGCTCTCTCCCTTCTAACACATCCCTTCGCTACAGTACGTTTTAATACCAATGCTGTGAAAGGTGTTAGCTACAAGGTAGGGGCTTTGTGATATTGTTGAAATCCATATTGCAATTTTTGATAAGAATGTTTTTCCAATAACAATACGTAATCCGATGGGGGGAAATGTATGCACAATCACGAATAAGATAACATGCAAAGTGATAGTCAACGCATCGCACTATATCCTATTGTAATGCATAATACGTATCAGACAACATTCTTCATGCGTAAACTTAAAAACTCTGTCTCCATTTCAATTGTGTATCGCAACACCCCCGACATTGTTCCAATCAACTGTTGGCTTCCTCTGCAGTGCTCACGGTCACAGTACACCGAGGACACTCAGGTTAACCAGAAGAAAAAAAACATTTATGATTTCTATGTTTCTTTTACGTATCCATGTGGTGTGAGTTTCCTCAACTGAGGTAGTGCATCACGACTGACCTCCTGTAACTACTCTCTCTATATAAAAGAGATGAGCTCTCGTTCCTGTTTTACAAGTTTATAAATGTCCCCCCGCCCTTTTAATTGAACCATAAAACACTTGCTGTGACCCAGTAGTAGTGAGCACAGCTTTGTTTCCTCCATGATCGTTCCTAGGACCCGCTTTTTAGATGTTCTCTCTGTTTGTGTTGTGCATAATCAAAATGCAGCATTTTAATGAGCTGTGCTAATCAAACATATGTATTGTGTTAGTTGTGTAGGTCAGTGCGACTTTGTAGAGTTCTACTAAAGCCTGTTTTATAAATTAAGATGAATAGTTATGACCCAACACTTTGGCTACAGGCCTGTTTCTAAGTGTTTCTGCAGACCCAGATCACAGGGTATTGATTAGAAATGTACTGGAGTGTGTCCTTAGTTTTAAAAAGGCTGTCACCTTTGTTGATGTTGTTGTATATGCTGGCATTCCACAAATAACTTGATTCCCATGATAGATTTACTACCAGCAGCAATTTAAAACGTGACGACTTAATAACACCTGATGACCAACTGGCAATGTTTTACATCAGTGTCGTAAAGAAAACGTGCCGTAGATTGATTCTTTTTGACTTTGCATTAAGTTATATTGACTCCAACTGATTTATTTTCATTACTGTATTCACTTAAACCCGTCATCGCATTTGCACGTCTTTGTGTGTATAACTGTGTCAGTGCGTAGTTGCTCGAAGACTCTGCAGTATTATAATGTGTCGCAAGAAGAGCAAAGCACTCTTCTTCGTGTCACAAATCAGTACTGCACAACTTAGAGCGATGTTGTCGTTCTCCAGTTTCCATTATAGCAGAATTAACTTGACGACCTTTCATAGTCTGCAGTTTTATTGTAAAGTGTAGAATGATTTTTTTTAGATAATGACAATAAATCCTGCTCCAAAACAACTCCTCAAAGTGTGTCTGATAGAGCTGAACACATGCAGTTATCCATCTGATAAAACATTACCTCTCTAATGCAAGAGACATTATATATTCAATTCCCTCCACAAATAATAATAATAATAATAATAATAATAAATAAAAAGGCATAATTACATTTAATTCCACATTTTTTAACAGGTGGTTATTGCTACTGCTGAATGTACATTATATTTAGTGTCTTCATAGAAAGTAATATGAGGTACAACTCTGCAGATTGCAGACTCCACAAGCACACACCATTATGTGTTAGGCTTCTGTATTAACCAACCATCACTGATTATCCCAGCTCCAACCACAGAAGAGGAACAGAAAGAGCTGGTGATGTGATTTATATATTTGGAAAATGGACCATTTGGGGCCGTAATAATGTGAAAGTATAGCAAGCACATCTCTGGAGGAATCAGCTCCATTGCCCCTCTCTTCAGCTGTGCAGTAAAAAATAATTAGATATGTGCAAACTGTCCTAGCATCAGAGGAAAGTTGTAAGCAGTGCTGCAAAAGAGAAATAAATATCACCAGTGGAAAGATCATTAACATCAAGACATGAGGACTGATGCAGAGATGGCTCTTTTGATTAAAGGTTCAACAATCTCTCGGATCAGTGAATTGTTCAGTGCTAGTTGTAATAATTGGTATGTCAATGCTATGTTTTGTTTTATGTTATCATCACAGTTACTTTCAAGCAAACTGGGAGTCATAAGCCAAAAGTGATCAAATGAATCTTCTCATACTAGCCTGCACACTGATCTTGTCACACATTTCAAAGCAGTTACACACACACACACACACACGCAGCAGGAGAGTCTCTGAGAGATAGTTCCATTATGACATTTAAGTTTGAATAACATCAATGTTCTAATCCTCGATGTCCCGCTGTGAATGTGTGTGCACATGCGTGTGTGTGTGTGTGTGTAAGGCAGTTCTTCCATCTCAGTTTAACAGTTGAAGCAACATGAACTCCAGAGTTAACACTTGTCTCCTGAGGGAAGTTTTCTTTTGCCACCTACACACAAATATTGCATTTGTCAGTGCGTCAGTAATTCTTTGTGCATTTCAAAACTACACACACACACACACACACACACACACGTGTGTTTTGTAATCAGCCCCCTCTTTGTTTAAAGGTTCAATGTGTGAAATATGCCAGAGTTTAAACTAAAAACATTGAAACAATGAACATTATCAACAGAGTGTGAAGAGGTAACAGTGTTGACGTTGTGTCAAAGACGTCTGTGTGTTGTGTTGCAGAGATATCTCCTGGATTTCGCAGTCTAACTGACAGTTCAGTCTAGGAGGCGATAGTGAGCCAGTCTGTCCTCAGTACAGAAGAAGCACAGCTGCCTGACTCTGGCAGACTCAGGGCGTGTCAACATTACATCCATGATCCCTGCACGTTTTCATAGTTTGTTTTGATTAAATCCAAAGATGACAGAAACGAGAATAAGACTCGCAGCAATCGCCTCGTTCCCACCGGGAAGTACGGCAGCCGGGAGACGGACAGATCTTCCGTCAAACTTTCTGTTGCTGCGGTTACACGGGTTAGACCCAGCGCTGCATCAGCCGGCTGTTACTCCAGATGCTGCGCGCTCTCCTCCTCCAGTACACCCGGACCCAAACCATCATACAAACTATCAAAACGTAACGTTACACGGAGCGTACAGCCCCCAGTCCCACAGTAAACACAGATAGCTAAGCCCAACGTGAAGATTAGGAAATAGTTATTTAGACCGACTCGAGTTTCAGCAGTTTGGTCTGACAGGTTCACACAGGAGTGAAGAAACACACAGTAAATATACCAACACTAGAAGAGAGAGATATATAACTGTAGAATATAATACACAGTATAAAGAATACACTATAATACTCTAAAACTAGTACTACTAAAATATAAACAGGTGAACATGCTTTTTTAAATAACTGATGGTTTTGATGATTGAATGGACCCAGCAGTAGTAGATATGAGATACTGCCCCCTGTTTATTTGGAGCAGGTGGCTCAGAAGTTAAGGTTTGGTTAAAACTACTTAAACATGTGGAGAGATTATTAGGTCATTGTTAAAGGAAACCAGCGTTGACTGTACTCTTGTACATTTGTCCTCAACTCCTCACCCAAACGTTGTGTTGCACTATATAAACATCACACTACGTTCTGCTTTGGAATCTCTTTTAAAACACCAACAGTGCTATCCACAAAAAAGAGAAACAGCATTTGTAGTTTTTCTGTGGAGGATTTATTTTGCTGTGCGACCTAAGATGGTGAAATATGCTTTTGCTCCAGCGTGAGACAAAGGGCATGTGCAGATCAATAAACAGACTAAAGGTGATTTAAAGGAATAGAACCGTGTACTTTCATGATAAGCCAGACAGAAAGCCATTTCTGTGTACGCAAAGAGGCTTGTGAAGTTTGGGGTAGCATTTCAGTTTAGGGTAATAAGTTATATCTGCCTACACTTGGAGATCAGAAGTTTAAAAGGGTCTCACATCACAGAAAACATGAACACAGATTATGTTTTTGTCAGAGCCTAGTAGCCGTGCAGCCTACGAGAGTGTGTACGCCCTTTGACTGAACCACGATGTTTAAATGTGTTAGGTGACCCAACAGGGTCCAATGTCATCAGCTAAACTGTGGTAGCCTGTAGTGATTGGGAGAGAGGGGGATGTGGAAGTTGGCGGACGTTGTGGTCACATGGTATAGTGACTTGAAATACTGTTCTAGCAATTTTATTCAAAACAAATATCCAAGGGACAAATCTAGCAACCTTTTGGGCAGAAATGAGCCACTTCACGTGTGAGAATGTCTCCAACACAGCTCAGTAAACCTGCGGTCCTCCTGTGTGCTGTGGCTGAGGCTCTTCGGGCCGAAGCTGCAGAGACACAACAGTCTGACTGAAGCACGTAGCTTGTTGCAGAATGTCCACCGCTGATACGCGTCACTTTATCTTCTCGCTGACACTTGTTTTACGTTATGTGTTTCATTATGGTTGTGTCTCTGATTCTTTTCCCCTCAGTGTCCTTTAACATGGCAGAATAAATGGGAGGGACCAGAAGAGCCAATGCAGTACCTCAGAGCTGTAGTAACACGGGCTCTCGCCATACAGGTAACACATGCATGTGTGCACACAAAGAGACACACTGCACTCTCTTTCTCTGTCAGTCTATCTGTCGGTCTAACACTCACAATACCGACAACAAAATCAACACATTGAGGAGAAAATATTTCGAAACAATTGGAATCTGGTGTGTTATAGGTGTCGTGTTTTGTTTAGCAGGAACTGAAATTCACACAGGCCTGCTCCTGACAAAGGACTAGTGGTAACATTTCTGTTGGATAACTGTTAGTCAAGGCATTTAATGGCACCCTCACTGGTTATTAAAACACCAAGACGCCTCTGGGAACCCTCTGTACTCTCACAGGAAAGAGACTTAAGAAGCCTAAGAGTTTTCTAATCAGCATTATTAGTATACTGATTGAGGGATCCATTTATATCCTTCATGCATTTATATCCTACCGGGAGCCTTGCCCTCCAGTTGTGATGAATATTACAGGAGGACTCTTCTGGATGTCTTAAGTTTTAAACGATTTAAAAAGCACCTCAGATATCCCACAATGGCCCCGAATCTATTTCTGGTGATTTCCCTCATGAGAGAAAGAAGACTCTTCAAGGACCAGGCACAAGCACCTTTAGCTCATGACTAAAACAATGTATGACTGATTAAAGCAATGTGTTTGACTAAAACCATGCTAGTAATGTTGTTTTCAAATGTGCTGTGGATTATTATATGGAAGCACGAGGTTCTGGGAAGTGTCTGCCCAAGGTTGTTGCCAGGAAATAAAGGTTCTGGCTGAAACTCCTCTCGACTGTGTCTGACTGTACGCCTACTTCAATATGTTTTGGCAGACTAGAATACGCACATACACACACATGCTCAGAAATTATTTATTTTTATGTGAATTTGATGCATTTCGTTATTCATGTGGGCGAGCCTCACTGCCTGTGTCTGTCTGCCTGCCGACCCATCTGTTTGTGTGTATGCCTCCCTGTCTGCCTGCCATCTCTCGTTTCTCTCTGTCTGCTAGCCTCCATGACTACCTGCTCCCCATCTGTCTTCATGTGTATCTATCTGGAGGCTGCACTGTCCTTAACTGTCTATTTCTGCCCATCAGTACTGAGTGATATCTCTGTTAGCAGTGCGTCTGTGTCCTGTTAGCTAATCAGCCTAATAAAGGCGGAGACGACCAAAGCTGCCGCTGTGTGGAGATGCTGAAGAATAAAGAGCTCAGAGCACAGCAGTGCACCCCAGACGAGCAGGACGACCTTGAAAACACTCAAACGCTCACACACACAGATATATATGCACACAAATACTATGCATACCAGCACACCCTGGCTCGCTGTCTTACACGCAGTCTGCCTCTGTGTGTGTGTGTGTGTGTGTCTGTGTGTGTGTGTGTGTGTGTGCGCGTGCATCGGTATGGGCTTGCATTTGTGCATATTTATTTCTTGGCATAATGCTCATCCCAATTTATCTCTAAAACCAGCGGAGACTGATGCTATACTAGAAGGGAATCCATTTATGATAGAGATTGGATCAGAAGTTTGTTCATTCCGCCTCTATTTGTCAGCATTTTATTCCGCTGACCTCCAAAAGTCACTACCTTCTATGGTGCTGGAGAGAGAAACTGCCTACCTGTTAAAAAGAAATGCAAAAAAGGGCCCAGAATAGATCAAAACTTCAATCTCAAATCAACTATCAAGGCTTAAATCTGGCCACTTCAGCCATACAGGCTTATGTGTATCATGATAAGCTTGGTGGGAAGTCTAAGAAGGACGGAGAAAACAGTTGTTGTGCCACTCTGCAAAACTTCCCAAAAAAAGAAAGGAAAACTTCAAACTAAGATTGTTTTGTGAGATATCTGGTTAAGTCCTGAGCTAGGCCTTTTGACAAAAATAACTAGTTTTTGCAGTGACAGAAGTATGCTGCTTACATTACCAAAGCAGTTGCTGAATAAGGAGCACATTGGAGAAGGCTTAGAGGGGTCTCTCTCCAGTCACACAGATCCACACTTTGTGCACCTGCGTCCAGCGTTTGTTGTCTTGTAGTTGTCTTTGCACAAACACATCTCTGCATGTGCCTGTGTATGTCTCAGTATACAGTACACACATGTGTGTGTGTGTGTGTGTGTGGGAGTGTGGGGGTGTGTGTGTACTGTATTCCCATTTGCAGGTAATTGGGGTTCCAATGTTATCAGCTTGTTGATGTGGTGATAAAAGGACAAGGGGACATTAAATACGGTCACACATTTCTATTGGCTTTGTGTTTTGCTCTGTCCCTTTGTAACCCTTTTTATCTCTCATTAACAAACACACACTGACTCAAGGTAGAGAAATTATGATCATTACACTCACAGATCGATGTTCTCTATGAACATTTAAAGAGCCACATACAATACAAACATAGACTATTTGTATTATGTATAACCACACTGTTGTGATTGGTGACAGGGTGAATATATAGAGCAAATATTTTAAGTATTTAGAGCCGGCTCAAATTTCACCACTTGAACTGGAAGAGAATTATGTTTTTATCTTTCATTGATCCGCTAAATGTTTTTTCCCCGACTCCTGTGAAAGAAATATAATGTTATGTCTGAGTTATGTGTTGTCTTTGAGTGTTTATTTGCAAGGCTTTTGGTGTGTGTGTGTGTGTTTTATTCTATGTGTCTGTGTATCCAGAGTTGGGTGGAGCGTGCAGGCAGACAAGCTCTTCTATCAGACAACCTAGATCTATCTGAGCTCTTCCACCCTGACACCTTCCTCAACGCTTTGAGACAGGAAACCGCCAGGTAACACTGAACGCTTGTGGGTTTATGTCAGTCAGAAAAGAGTATGAGTGCTAAAGGTAAAAACATATTTGTTCTGGTTTTAGGTCCATGGGTTGTTCTATGGATAGTTTGGTGTTTGTCTCATCGTGGAGGAGTCCCATTGCACAGGCCAAGCTACAAGTCAAGGTAGATCTACGACAAGCGCACACGCAATCCCACAGATCATGCATGCAGACAGCAGCCACACACTGCTACCATCCAGCTGCAGAATACTGACGCCATAGAGAAGGTGAACTCTGGTGGAAAATAATGAAGTAAAAGACGGCAGATGCAGATAAGAAGGCAGGACCTGAAAGAGAGTTTGTTTTGCTGTATATTCATTAGAGACAAGTCTGCTTGCCTTGACCGCAGTCATCTCTGGTCTACTGTGCTTTTTTTAATTCATTAAATGGGCACAATTTCAAACAATTAAAGGACTGAGCGCGCACAACACTTTCAGTCTTAATTTCTTTCCCTTTCATGCTCTGATTTAAGGATAATATAATTGCATTGTCTACCATTTAAATTATTTTTCTTTCTCCTAAATACTCTTTTCTGTCTTGCCAATAAAAGTTGGCACAGTTTGACTTGTACTTATTTAAAAAAAAAAAATACAAAGAGAGAGAGAGGGGTGGGGGGGGGGAGGGTGTGCGTGCTTAAAAAGAGGCTGCAGCTGCAAGGAGGGAAGGCAAATACTCAGACATCTGACAGAGAAAGTGAAAGGGGATAATTGTTGTGAAGCAATGAGCTCTCTTACAAACACACACACACACACACACACACACACACACACACACACACACACACACACACACACACACTAGCTTTTTCTGGATTTGTCTCTTTTTGGGCCCAGATTATGGTGATTTAGTAGTTTTCTGTGTGTGTCTGACTTGAGTTCCCTTTATTTCCTGCTCTACTGTGGAAGATCTCTGAGTCACTGGACTATTTTCACTCATGTAAACATGCTAGTTAATCTGGTTACAGCAACGTGTGTCTTCCTCTCGTGCTGCACATTTCTATTCTCTCACTCTTTTTCCAGGTTGGAGGTCTCCAGCTGGAGGGTTGTAGTTTTGACGGTGTTCATCTCTGTGAGAATCAACATGACTCTCCCAGTGTGTCGGCCGTCCCGCCCTGCTACATGGCCTGGGTTGCACAGGTGTGTGCTTAAAACAGCTGCATATTGTTGCCTTCACCAAAGAAGTTTAACTTTCTGTCGGTCTGACTTGAGTGAAACATGAAAAAGGGACCATATTTGTGGCTCTGTTAAATTGTTCTGCGTTTGATCCTAGAACTCTGCTGCTGACTGCGTCGCTTCGGAGGAGAGTATCTGGCTGCCTCTGTATACGAGCTCAGAGAGGGTGAAGGTAGTCACACACATCTGTCTTCCCTGCGGAGTAAACCCCAACCAGTGGATACAGACTGGAGCCGCTCTCTTTCTCAAACAACAGTGAAAGAACACAGGACAAGCGCATGGTGACCTTAACAGCGGGGACTTTTTGTGAGCACTGTAAGCCTCAGGTGAAGATAATATTGTCATAAAAGGCGGATTTGACTGGGGCATTAAATAACAGGACAAATTATTACCGCTTCAAAATGTCAAGCTCTGATTCTGCCACCATCATTTTTTAATTAAGCACCTTAGTTTGGAGACCAAAAACTGGCAGTAACATGCAGTTACTGTATGTCATGAGCATTTGCATAATGTGGTACAAGAGGAGGAGAAAACAGAATAATTGACTTTGTAGTGGTCTGCCTTCTGGTTTACGATGCAACAGCAACACTAATACTGGAAGGAAAAGTCCTTTCTTTTCCTTCCATGGACCAGCAGTAACATAACTTCATATTATTTTAATCTCAGGCTGTAATAATCTTTGATACCCATGAATTACTTTAATGTAAGTCTCACTACTCCCGTCATTTTATGCATTTCATAATATAGTGTAAAAGTGTTCATCAGTGACTCATTTTGTTTAAAGAGCTTGTGAAGAACATTATCCAAAGTTCAGAAAAGTTTTAGCCTTGAATGTTTGTTTCACAGTTATTCTGTTACCGGAGTGTACTTTACTTTTGGACATTATTTATTGAAAATAAAGATGAATTAAATGTTATTATTATTGCTATAACGTTTAGTCATGGTAGTCATTAACGTGTGTGTGTGTGTGTGTGTGTGTGTGTGTGTGTGTGTGTGTGTGTGTGTGTGTGTGTGTGTGTGTGTGTGTGTGTGTGTGTGTGTGTGTGTGTGTGTGTGTCACAGTTCATTCTGCTTGATCTGCCTCTCACCCAATTCTGCTGAAATGGGCTTTACAGGCGTGAAACACCTCAGTGTCTATTCCCAAAGTAAATGGTGTTTCTCTCTCTCTCTCTCACACACACACACTCACACACACACACACACACACACACACACACACACACACACACACACACACACACACACACACACACACACACTCACAAGCACTCAGTTAGTCCTTAACCTCTGTGTGATTGGTTCTGAGTTGAGGTAGTGCAGAGTCAGTGAGTGATGGATGGCCACAGAAGCACGAGGGAGGTTGTAAGATGTGTATGTTTGTGTGCGTTTGTGCATCAATCCAACCAAGAGCATCAAATTTGATGGATAGCTTAATTAAGCGTTTTTCTCCTGTATCTGCCTTTTTTCCCCCCCACTTTGTGTGTATGCAGTTGTGCTAATGTTTATGAGCATGTCTGTGTGCACACTCTTCTGTGAATGTGTGTGTGTGTGTTTGTGGAGACAGAAAAGAGTTGAAATGAAGGAGGTGCGGGTATTGTGTGCGCACTGCAGTGTGACAAAATGGGAGTGAAATGGAACAGCAGGTTTAAAAAAAGAAAGAAAAGAGGATTGGATTTCGGCGAATCACGGGCCTCTGGGTCAGAGAGTGAAAGAGAGACAGAAGGATGGAGGCAAAGAGTAGAGAGAGAGAGAGAGAGATGATGCAGGGAGTGAGCGAGCGAGAGAACATGGCTATAAAACCTGAATGAGAAAATTGTAGAGAAACAAGTAAATAAGAATGACACAGGTGGAGAGCAGGGGTTACAGGGAAAGAGTTGGATGGAGTAGGTTAAGATTAGAAGGGTGAATTATATGGGAAAATGAACAGGAGGGCAGAGTGGCAGAGAGGGAGCGGATAATATTCATTCCAGGGACACTGCAGTGTTTATAGCTGCTACAGTACAGGGCTGACTTCATTGGTTTATTTGTTTGTCACCTTTTCTACAATCTTTAAATGAAACGAAAAAGAAAAGCCCTTTGACTTTTAATATACACGTTTGTAAGCGTGCATATTTGGCATATTGGTTAGAATATTCTGCAAATCAAAAAAACTCTAAAAAAACTCTAAAGGCCCTGTCACACCGTATGACAGAAACGTATGCCGGCGCATACGAAATATCGGCAATGGGTTGATATAAATTAAGGGTAAGTTGTGATCGTTTTAAGGACGCAGACGATACGCCGAACACGCCAGACACACACAGTTCCGTATGACAGAAACATGCCGGCGTATATGGAAATTAGCTCAAAGTTTGTCAGAGTCCAAATACGTCCAACTTTTCCACAGCGGTGTTGTAGCTGACGTATACATAACAAATACATAACAAATTATTATACGTATGTCAAACATTGATAGCGTATCACTTACTTATTTAAAACGTATCAGAGCGTCTGGCCAACGGAGCTGGAAAAGTGCCATCTGGT